>NW_019943738.1:24040-26315 GCF_002910315.2 Salvelinus sp. IW2-2015 | reverse complement strand
TCCCTCCTCTCCCCCTTATCCCTCTTCTCTCTCTCCCTCTCTCCCCTATGACAGTGTCACTCTTCCCCTCTCCCTCTCTCCTCCTATGACAGTGGTCACTCTTCTCTCTCTCTCTTCTCCCCTCCCATGACAGTGTCACTCTTCTCCCTCTCCCTCTCTCCTCCTATGCCAGTGTCCCTCTTCTCTCTCTCCCTTCTCTCCTCCATGTCATATCCCTCTCTCTCTCTCCCCTCCATGACAGTGTCCCTCTTCTTCACTCCCCTCTCTCCTCCTGCTATGACAGTGTCACTCTTCTCCCTCTCTCCTCTCCTCCCTCATACAGTGTCCCTCTTCTCTCTCTCCCTCTCTCCTCCCATGTTCAGTATCCTCTTCTCTCTCTCCCCTCTCCTCCCATGACAGTGTCCCTCTTCTCCTCTCTCCCTCTCTTCCTCCCATTCAGTTCCCTCTTCTCTCTCTCCCCTTCCTCCATGACAGTGTCCTCTCTCTCTCCTCCCCTCCCATGACATGTCCCTCTTCTCTCTCTCCCATTCTCCTCCCATGACAGTGTCCCTCTTCTCTCTCTCCTCCTTCCTCCATGACAGTATCCCTCTCCTCCTCTCCCTCTCCTCCCATGTCAGTATCCCTCTTCTCCCTCTCCCTCTCCCTCCCATGGCAGCCCTCTTCTCTCTCTCCCTCTCTCCTCCCAAGTCAGTATCCCTCTTCTCCCTCTCCCTTCTCCTCCCATGACAGTGTCCCTCTTCTCTCTCTCCCTCTCTCTCCCATGACAGTGCCTCTTCTCCTTCCCCTCCCATACAGTCCCTCTTCTCTCTCCCTTCCCTCCCATGACAGTGTCCCTCTTCTCTCTCTTCCTCCCCCATGACAGTGTCACTCTTCTCTCTCTCCCCTCCCATGACAGTGTCCTCTTCTCTCCGCTCTCCCTCTCTCCTCCCATGACAGTGTCACTCTTGTCCGTCTTCTCTCACTCTCTTCCGTCCATGACCTTGAAGTTGGAGATACCGCCAGAAGGATAGGCTGGCCCCGACTCTACAATACCCCACTGAAGAGTCTCCTCAGCTGGGGGAGCATTCATCATCCACAGCCTCTGCAGCCTCCTTTGCCTGGAGGTCCCTGCTGTCTGTGGGGTCCCAGGGGACAGGGTGAGGGTGTGCTGGTGGCTACAGGTGCAGCTCAGCCCCTCAGAGCTCCTCCTCCTGGTTGTCTGGTGATCTCGTGGAAATCTGGGGGAACAACCATCCCGGTTCTCCGCAGAGCCCAGGTGCCTGAGCTTCCCTCCCTGGTTGCCCATCCCAACCCTGGCCTTGCACTCTGAGCAGAGAGGTAAGAGGGGGAGGTCAGAGTCTGACGACGTTGAAGAAACATCCGCCTCGATGTTCTCCTCAAAASTCTGTTTCTGTTTTTTAAAACCATGTTCTTCTGACTGACCCCTCCACACTGTCTCTGCTAGCTCCTCCTCTAGTAGATCGTGGGCATTGATTGGTTGACCCCTACGAGAGGCGGGGATCTTGTGGGTGGAACCACCAGAACCCCTGTGGATAGGGCTGGGTTTGTGGATGGGGGTGTAGATATGGATGGGGCTGGGGCTGGGGGTGCGGATGGGGCTGGGTTTGTGGATGGGGGTGTGGATGTGGATGAGTCTGGGGAGGAACGGTCTCACAGAGATCCACTCCCTGATGGGTTGGTACAGATGTAACATGCTGTGGCTCCCTTCCATGAGAACTGCTGCTGTAGTCAGAACACAGTGTGTAGACTGGGTGAAAAGAGGCTCCAGTGTCGGACCAATGTAGTCCAGCTCATCAGTGGACTTTCTTCTGTTTCCCTTGGAATGTTTTTCTCCTAATAAGAAAAGAGATGGTTATATTAGCATATTGTTATAGCAACTGAAAATGTTACAGCTGCTGAATATCTGTTTAGAAATGGCTTGAGTTGTGGACCATTTTCTTCAGACAAGGTAGGTGAGAGGATTAGAATGGAATAAAAGGGTACACATTCATTAACGAGAAAATGTTTTTTATGTAACCATGACACTGTTTTAAAGAGGATCTGTATCAGAGCATGTGCGGGGAGTTGAGCGGTTGGAAATCCCGCTCATCACTCATGGAGTGGTGCATGGACCCCGTCAGGCGCTCCATGTCCTTTCCTACTGCTCCGCTAAAAACCACTCCACACTCACAGGGAAAAAAACTTCAGCTCCAAATTCACTCCATTCATTAAAATCACAATTTAACCAACACCCATCTATTTTTGTGACTACCTGGACCTAACAATTGTTTTTTAA
>NW_019943738.1:18039-23938 GCF_002910315.2 Salvelinus sp. IW2-2015 | reverse complement strand
GTAATTGAAAAACTAAACCATTTCAACGACTTCCCGCCAAGGTCGCGTCCCTCTCCTTCCGTTCGGCGGTGCTCGGCGAGTCGACTGTCACCGAACCTTCTAACCATCATTATCCTATTTTTCATTTTCCATTTCGTTCTTGTCTTTGTCTTCCATCACACCTGGTTCCAATTTCCCATATCAATTACAGTGTGTATTTAACCCTCCATTTCTTGTCGAGATTGTGTTTGTGCTAACTGACGGTGTTTATTGTTAATTCTGGTTTCATGGCGTTTTGTTATTTGTTATTCTTGTATCTTTGGTGGTTCGAGGATTGATGTTTATTAAACAAGTTCCTTTCTACCAAGTTCATTCTCCTGCGCCTGACTCCCTCCACCAGCCCACCACATTACAACCATATGGATTTGAATGGAATATTAAGTAATTGAACAAATGTAAAGAAACGAACATCATTTCACATTGGCACATGTCGTAATTGAACAAGCAATACAATCTATGAACACTATAAAACATGTCCGTTATTGAACACATATAAACACATGTCTGTAAATAACCAGCAATAACACATGTCGTTTAAAACAGCATCATAAAACACCATGTCGTATTAAAACACGCATATAAAACCACATGTCGTATTAAACAGACATAAAACACTGTTATTGTCTAGTATATTAGACGAGGCATATAAAACGAGATACATGTCGTATTAAACACATATAAACACATCGTATTAAACACAATAAACACATTGTCGTATAACAGCTATATAAACACATTTCGTATTGAAAGATGCATCATGTCGTGAGCTAATTAACAGATAGTAAACTGTCAGTATTAAACAGCAGAAAAATTCGTATGAACCACATAAACTATTCTATTGAGAACAGCATATTAAACACATGTGCGTATAAAATATCACGACTATGTCAGTATTAATCAGCATAAAGTACTACATGTTCGTATTTAACAAGCATAATAAACACATTGTTTATTTGAACAGCATAGAACATCATTCGTCTAGTATTAAACAGGCATATAGAACTATCAAATGTCGTATTAAACAGCATTATAAACTACATTTGTCTGTTATTTAATATTCACACATATCGATTAACAGTAAAACACATGTCTGATTAAACATGACACTTAAACACGATGTCGTATTGAAGCATATAAACACAGTCGTCATAAAGCATAACATCACATGTCGTATTGAAACAGCATATAAACCACATGCTCTGAAGCTATAAACACATCTATTAACACAGCTATTAACACATGTCTTATCACCATATTAAACACCATATGTCGTATTTGAACAGCTATTATTAAGACACATGTCGTTGAGTTTAAACAGTCATTATAAACACCATGTCTTAGCAGAGTTAAAAGTGTGAAAACAGCATAATAAACACATTTCTGTATTGAACAAACATTATATAACATCATGTTCGTATTATAAATCAGCATAATTAACTAATCGTATTACATCATATGAATGCCAAATCGTATTAACAGGTCATAAAAACACATGTCGTATGAAAACTAGCATATAAACACACATGTCGTATTAAACAGCATATAAGCGCACACATGTCGTATTATAACAGCATATGAAATGTTATAGTACACTTAATCTAGATTAGGTAAGTAATAAAGTAAATAGAATACGCTAGGATAGAATATAATGATATGCCTTGCTGACTCAAACCCCCCCCCCAGTCTCCCCCCTAAAAGATTTTAGAATGCACTCATTTAAATCCGGCTGTTTCCACTGATGTCATGAAAGGTGTAGAATGCACCAATTTGTGAATCATCTGCTATAAAGCGCGTAAGACTGTAATCATGCTCAAATGTTATGCAATGTCGCTATTGACATATTTGATATACAACAGCATTCGAGTATCTAAACTATGACACATAGTTATTAAAACCAGCAATACATGTCGTTAATACAGCATATATTTAAGACACTTTCTATGTCTACTTGAAGCAATATAAACACATTGTCTTTATTAAAAGCATATAGAACTATCTATGTCGTATGTTAAACAGCCATATAACACTACATTCATGTTATTGACTAGCATATAAACACGAGTTATTTTGACTTCATATTAAACAGCATCGTTAGTTTGAGCAGTATAAACACAATGTCGTAAATATATAGAAACACATCTATTAACACATAAAACACTCTAATATGGTTCAGGACCAACAGGATATCCTAATAGAAGGAAACGAGACTAATGTAGAATTATCTCGAAACGTAGCTATAAATTTATGTAATTATTTCAAGCGACAGTGCCTTACAATAGAAAATGATATTTGTGAAGTATTTGCGAGAAGTGCTACACAATAGGCTGGTACGTAGGACAAAAGCGGGTCAGCGGTTTAAACAACACTGTAGTTGTATTAATCATTTATTAGTCTGTGAATTCGGCCATTATAGGCTGTGACTTTACTTATAATTAAATAACTTATTAGTGACTTTGAATTCATTTTTAGAACACGAGTTAGTCCTCTGTGGCTTCAGGCTATTTGATGGTGCCTGGAGAGCCGGCCAGCAGGGGAGAAGATCCTCTCCAACACTGGCAGAGCCCCTGGGGATGATAAACACCCTGTCGGCACTCTTGACAGGCTGGGCAGAGATGCAGAGTTGTTTTTTAATGTTTCTATAGGTAGGCCTAAATGTTTTTAGGCAAGAAATAACTCAATCAAACGGAAAGCTCCTTGAACGTGGGAATATGCCAGCCCTATTGGGACAAAATCCAGTTATGGCCTATTGTATAAATAATAGAACGAAAATGGAAGGAAACGTTTAAGAGATCAGATTTTTGTTTTATAAATACTTGCTACAATGGCCACACTTAGTTATGCTTACCACTCTGTTCCCTTTCTTTTAACATGTGCACATACGTTAGCATGCTTATGGGATACGTGTCTTTTCAGATTCCATAATATTCTTCATAGTTGTGGACACTACATCACCACACTCCCCTTTCTTCAGTTGTGGATCAACTATATCAGCCATCAACTCCCCTCTTCTTTATTGTGGGACACTAGCATTCACCAGCACTCCCTCTCGTTCTTTAGTTGGGACACTGCTCATCACCACACTCCCTCTCTTCTGTAAGTTTGTCGGGACTACTCATCTCACCAGCACCTGCCCTCTCTTTCACGGTTTGTGGTAAGCACTGACATCACCACACTCCCTCTCTTTCTGTATTGTGACACTACATCATGCCACACTTCCGCTCTCATTGCTGCTGTCGCTGTCATCTTTATATATAATCACTTGATACGTCACCGTGTTTCTGATTGAGAGAGTGATCACTTCATCTCCAGAGCACCTGACCACCAACGTTTCTCAGACAGAAATAAGATAACCATGCAAGATTTAGATTTATAATGATCAGATCGCTATTTTAGATTCATGAGGAATCGAGAGAAGAGAGATAGATGAGTAAGAGAGATTTGGTGTAGATGGATGCAGAAAGATAGAAGCTAATATGATTATTCATTCGTCAATGCCAATTAAAGTGATTTACTCTAGATTTTCTAAATCTAACGAATTGTTTCTGTGTAATTAGTTATTGTCTACTTTTATTATAATCTACGTTTCAATCTCCTTCAATTGTATCACATATTTCTCGATCAATGCTATTTTTTAGGTTAATAAATTGTTAATTGGTTACGTCTCCTCTATTAGAATAATAAGGACCAGGTCGCGCACACTCATTAAACGCTATTATATACAGATGATAATAAAAATGAAGCTTCTTAGGATGTAGAGTTAATATTCATTCATATAATATTATCATCTAAGGCTATTAAGACTAATCTAAGGATGTCCAAACTTGTATCAAAACAGCACTAATCATATAAACTTGTTATTTTAAGACGGTTCATTGTCCATTATTGTCTGTCTTTTCAAGAAAACACACCTGAGAAATATTGATAAATACTTACACTTTTCTGCGGCTGATCATCGGTTCCTGCCACGATTCCATTGAGCATCATCAACATGGATAACGGCTACGCGCTTTGAGTATATCATGTGACAAGGTCTACATTGATAGCCCGCGCCTCCCACGTATAGCCATTGTCTGGTGTGGTTTAGGCGTTGGATGTTACTTTAGTGTTCTGGTTGGTGGTATGAACCCAATCACCCTGTTCATCAGCAATTGGGACGGCTCCCAATTTAATCCTTGCGAACCGCGAGTCTTGATCTTCCCTACCTCATATGAGTTGACACCAAATGTGTTACTGTTTAAGGGTTAACTGGAGTAAGGATGTGAGTTAATATGGTTATATGTGGCTTAGTGTAACTGAGTGTAGCTTCAAGGTTCTAGAGGGTTACGTTAGCTGGGAAGGACTCCAAGCTACCCAGATGACTAATATGTTCAGATGCGGGCTGTGGTGGCTTGATGAATGGAACATGTATGACTTCGCAGACTAATTAGAACAGCAACGGGTGGTCAAAGGAGATTAAGGGTAAGCTAATACCCCTTAACCTTTAATCTAGTACGGTTCTCCACCTAATAGAAATAAACCTGTGTAGACAATAAGATACATATAAAGGCAGTGGATTTTAACCTACAGAGTGTGTAAATGCATGTTTGTTAAACTCCTGCCTGGATTTGGTATAGAGTTGTATGTTTTCCAGGCTTGATATGTTGGATTGTCTTGTTTTGATGCTATAGGCCTTAATGTTGTCTTGATAATATTCAATCGAAGGACCTTCATTCTCGACACTGATTGACCGCCTATTAGATACCCTTTAATCTGTTGACCTACACTGATTCTCGTGTGTGCCCACACTATATCATGTCAGATCTGTAAACAAAAGCAACACACACACACACACACACACACAGTCACACATCACACACCTGACTAGCACAGACACACTACACACACACCACACACGACACACTACACACCACACACATCCAACACACACACACACACACACACACCTAACACACTACCACAGCACTGTGATTAGTAATGAATATACAATGTATCTACATCTGTATAACATGGAAAGAGAAATTGTCGACACAGACACACATCTAGACACACACACACGACACAGAACACATCGACACACACACACAGACAAACACAGAGACACACACACACACACCCAACCCCACAAACCACAGACACACACACACACACACACACACACACACACACGCTGAGCTGATCTGCTCTCCTTTATTGTGAAGTATTTGCGAGTGCTACACAATAGGCTGGTACGGTAGGGACATAAAGCGGGTCAGCGTTTAAACAACATGTAGTTGTATTAAATCATTATAGTCTGTGAATTGGCCATATAGGCTGTGACTTATAATTAAATGACAAATAACTTATTAGTGACTTTGAATTCATTTTTAGAAACACGAGTTAGTCCGTCTGTGGCTTCAGGCTCATGTGATGGTGCCTGGAGAGCCGGCCAGCAGGGGAGGAGATCCTCTCCACACTGGCAGAGCCACTGGGGATGATAAACACCCTGTCGGTCACTCTTGACAGGCTGGGCAGAGATGCAGAGTTGTTTTTTAAGTGTTTCTATAGGTAGGCCAAAAGGTTTTTAGGCAAAAATAACCCAATCAAAACGGAAAGCTCCTTGAACGTGGGAATATGCGTGGGAATATGCCAGGTCTATTGCGACAAAATCCAGTTATGGCCTATTGTATAGATAATAGAACGAAAATGAAGGAAACGTTTAAGAGATCAGATTTTTGGTTTATAAATATTTTGCTACAATGGCACACTTAGTTATCTACCCACCTCGTTCCTTTCTTTTAACATGTGCACATACTGTAGCATGCTTATGGGATACGTGTCTTTTCAGATTCCATAATGATTCTTCAGTTGTGGACACTACATC
>NW_019943738.1:0-17750 GCF_002910315.2 Salvelinus sp. IW2-2015 | reverse complement strand
TGCACCACACATCCTCCTCTTTTCAGGACTGTTGAACACCTAATAATCACCACACTCCCTCTCCTTCTTTAGTATTTGACACTAACATCACCACACTCCCTTCTTCCTGTAGTTGTGGAGATAGGACACTCGGATCACCCCACACTCCTCTCTTCGGTGAAGTTGTGGGACATGATCACCCACTCCCTTCTCTTTCCTATTGTGTGACACCTACATCACCCACACTCGGCATCTCTTCTGTAAGTTGTGGACCACTTACACTAGCCACCTCCCTCTCTGCGCGGCGTCCTCACTCTTATAAGATCACCTTGATGAGCACCTGGGCTTATCAGATGTGAGACTTCACAAGCACCTGACCCAGCAAGGTTTCTAGAGCCAGAAATAGGAAACCATGCAAGATTAGGATATAATGGATTCAGATCGCGCATTTTATGTCAGAGTAGAACGAGAGAGAGAGAGGAGAGAGAAGAGAGAGAGATGAGAGAAGAAGCCTAAATGTTATTCATGTCTCAATGGCCAATAAAGTGATTTTCTTGAATTTTCAAATCTAACAATGYCTGGTAATTAGTTATTGCATTGTTATTATAATGCTACGTTTCAATCCTTCAATTTATCACATGTTCCGATCAATTTGGTATTTGTTTTGGCTTAGTCCCGAATACAGACCAGTGGGCAACTCATAGAACGCATTATATACAGAAAAAAAAAGACTATATGTGAGAGATATGCATCCAAGTAAATACATAGGCTAAGACTAATGCAAGATGTCAAMCGTATCAAAAGCTACGATGAAAACTTTGATTTTAAGACGTCATCCAAGTTCCTTTTCAAAAACACTACCTGAGAAAGTATTGATAAAYACTTACACTTTTCTGCGGCGACATCGGTTCCTGCCACATTCCATGAGCGACAGCAACATGGATAACGGCACGCGCTGAGATTATCAGGTGACAAGCTACAGAACCCGCCCTCCCACTGTGAGAGACAGGTCATGAACCAATCACCGCTGTTCATCAGCAATTGGGACGGCTCCAATTAATCCTTGCGACCCGGATCGTTGGGACTTCCCTACCYCATTGAAGTTGACAAAGTGGTTAAGGTAAGGGTTAAGGTTAGGTAAGGGTTATGTTTAGTGTAAGGGTAGGGGTTACGGTTAGGGTTTAGGGGAGGGAGGACGTTCCAAGTATCCCAGATAGCACTAACCAGTATGAGATTCAGCATGGGGCTGGGGGTGTGGATGGGGAACATAGACTGCAGACTGAATAAACAGGCAGACGGTGAAAGGAGATTTAAGGGTAGCTAATACCTTAACCTTAATCTGTACGGGGTTTCTCTACCTAATAGAATAAACCTGGAGACAGATAAACATATAAAGGCATGGATTTAACCTACAATGTTGAAATGCTGTTTGTAAACTCCTGCTGTTGATGTGGTATAGAGTTTTATGTTTCCAGGTTGAATGTTGGATGTCTTGTTTGATGCAAGTCTGATGTCTTGATAATATTCAACAAGGACCTTCAGTTCTCACACTATGACCCCTAAATACCCTAGATCTGTTTGACCTACACTATCTCTGTGTGCCCACACTATTCATGTCAGCTGAACAAAGCACACACACACACACACACACACACACACACACACACACACACAGACAAACACACACACACACACACACAGACACACATGAGTGGATTAGAATGAAATACAAGTATCTACATCCATGAACATGGAAAGAAAATGTCACACACAGACACAGACACAGACACAGACACAGACACAGAGACACACACACAAACACAGACACACACACACATACGCTGAGCTGAGCACTATAAGGGGTTATTCTGACATCTGAGCCAGCTGTCCTGTGGTTGGTTGATGAAGGAGGGAATAGACCTCCTGCTGGCAGACCCAGGGGCTTTGCAGCTCAGCATGAGTTGCACCTTGGGAACACTACTAGCAGGGCATGTCCAGTATATGTATAGATTCTTGACACACTCTACGAGTAGATATCTCAGTATTACGTAGATATACAGTTGAACATAACCCCCGTAAGGTCCCGCGTATAGTATCATCAGGCTTGACACCTTACTGCCTTACACGTATGTCCAGGTGTGCTTCTGATTGGTTAGAGGTTGTGGGCAGCTCTATGTGGCGAATGCAGCGGTAGTTTGGGACGTATTTCTACCCGGCCGTGCGGATGCGTCATGGTTGGGTCGGGTGGCGGTCGGCTGGTAGGTAGGGCCTTGATGGCGAGGCGGGTCAAATGGGGGTCGCGGGGAGGTGGGGGGGGGGGCGGTAGGTCGGAGGGGGGGGGGGGGTGTGGGGCGCGGAGTAGATCGTGGGGTCTGGGGGGGGGGTGGTGTCAGCAGGTGGGGGGGTGGATGGAGGGGGGCGGGGGGGGGGGGGGGTGAGGGTGGGGAGGGGCGGGGGGGAGGGGCGGGCGCGTTAGGCGAGCGGGGCGGCGTTCGCGTGGTATGCGCGATTGCTGGGGGAGGGGGGGGGGGGGTGGGGTGTGGGCGCTGTTTGGGGTGGTGGCAAGGCTAACTGCGGAATGGGGGTGGCGCGGGGTGGATGGCCGGTGGCGGGTGGTGGGGGGGGGGGGTGGGGGGGCGGGTTGGGTGCGTGGGGGCGGTCGGGGGCGGGGCGGAGGCCGCGGGGGGTGGGGGTGGGGCGGGGGGGGGGGGGTGGCGTGGCTGGGTTCCATGCGTGTTTGGCTCTGCTGCGGTCTCCTTGCTGCGCGCGCCAAAATGTAACAAACCTTAACAATTTTTCCGTTCAAATTTAACAAATTAACCTTTTTGAGTGCGGAGGGCGTCGGGCCGGGGCCTTCGGGAGGCGGCCGGAGCACGCCGCCGAATTTTTTCGGTACGAGGAACGCCGACGTTCCAGCTAAAGCACAAAGGATGCCAGACAAATCGGTGAAGAAGTGACACAACACAGTTAATGGTTTCTGTAAAGTAAATTGGATCCAGATATCAATAGCAACTTTAGTACCACGTAGAGCACGGGTGCGACAACTCTAAATGTTATTCCGACCGTGGGATACAAGAATCTAAAACCTGAACTATAAAAGTTGCGGGCCAATCGATTGAAAAGCAAATGAAATCCATTGTGGTATAATATGGACCCACAAACAAGGAATCTATTTGGCCTCTTAAACATTGAATAATGGAATACGAAAATAGCTCAATGAAACAATCACATCAGAGCTTTATTCGGCAGTTGCATATACTAATATAAATATAATTAAAAATTTTAATTAAAGATTGGAAAGAAATGCAAAATAACTCGGTCGATGACCTTCTTCTAAAATTTTAATAAAATTTGCACAGCCATTCTAATCTGGTGACTTAAATTCAGATCCTATGAATTAAATATAAAATACATTTTTACTATTACATCTTAACAGTCAGGATACTAAAAATAATTATTGACCATCCAATTAAATGGATCTATCTTAATTTGCAATGGCCACATTCTTGATTTACAAAATCATATCCAGAGCCCCATCTAAAAAATAAGGGCCATCTTGGTTCCACTCGTGGATTGTTTTGCAGATTCAGCTTCTTGTACTACAAGAGCCTAAAAAACTTGAATATATCAACTTAGACCTATATTCCAAAGCAGTCCCAACCCATTCATCAGACCATTCTCGTGAGATTAAGTGGACAGGTAGCTTTCTGCGGAACATGAATTTTTGTCGTTGTGACGAAGTCCTCGTGCTGCCCTATAAGACATAGCCTTTGTAAACTAATCGTTGGTTTGCGTGATGGTCTGACACCGCTCGAATGTTTTAATAGGTTTGAAACAAGCACAAGAGACGTCGCCAGTTCGTATATTAAAACGGTCATAATCCATCAGCATTACACTGGTTTTAAATTTGTGTGGTTCCACCTCATTTTCAAGCAAAGGCGTAATCAACAGCGGATTTTTTTTTTACCTTATCAATACAATTGCGGTGCTTAAACTATCGAAATTCGGCAACAGCCTATACTTCGTGAAAAACTAATAAAATTAACATGTAAACGCTATACAGAAAAATACAAACAATCGTAACAGAGCCACTACTGTTGTGATCTGGGGCTGTGTTTGTGTTTTTTTTTGTTTTTTCATTTTTTTTTTTTTTTTTTTTTTTGAACGCATGTGGCGGATACTCTTGATACCGCTTCATCCTTTGTTGTGAGAACCAACTTCTTTGTCAGTCTCCTGCTATTTCTGGCTCCTTTGACGTCAGTCCCAGGTCCTTGTATTTGTCCATCGGTTGTGTTCGTTTCCATAAGTGTCGTCTATATGTTGTACTCCTTATTAAGCCACGTTGACTACAACACACAGGTTTCCGTCTTTACATTGTAAACAGATATTGCTTGCCCTCCCACCTTTGTCCGAAGCTCCTGTTTTCTGCCTTTCTTTCGCCATTTCGGAAGGTGCGCGCTGACAGTTTAGCGTCTGATCGTTGTATGACTTGTCACACAAGAGAGGGCGTTTTGGGTCCTGTACGATTGGTCGGGCGAAACAACAGCAAAGAGGCATTATGGTTCGTATTATTACGCGGTGATGCGCTCGTATAGATACGGCGGGCCTAGCTCCTAGCTATGTAATTTTGGTATTGGTCGTCGCGGTGGCATTAATTACCGCGGGCCAGATTTGCCCGCGGCTCAGAGTTGAAGCCCATGCCTGCGTAATGGGTATCATAGTTATTGACCAGTAATGTCCAGCATATATCCAGTATAGTTAATTGACACATGGAGTAATGTCCGGCTATCAGGTTTTACTTGACATTCACACAGCGAGTATATGTCCAGGATTATATGCCGTAATTAGCTCTTCAAGCGTTTGAATGTCAATTCGGAGTGGCGGATTTCCGGCGTGGCATATTTAGCGTTTTAACTTGACACACAAAGTAAATGTCCAGCATAATATTCCAGTGTAGTTTAAACTTGCAACAGCAAAGAAGTAATGGTCAGCATAATGTCCCAGTGATAGTATAACTTTTACAACATCTAGAATGGTTATTGTCAGCATAATTCCAGTATCGTATAATTTATCAACACAGAGTGAATGGTTCAGTCATGAGTGATAACTTGAACAAATGCAGTAATTGTCCAGCACAATATCCAGTATAGTATAATTCCACACTAGGAAATTAATGTCCAGGTATAATTCCAGTATCAGTATACACTTGGCACACTAGAGTCATTGTTCGCAGGTCATAATATCCAGTATAGTTTAACTTTACAGCACTAAGAGTAATGTCCTGGCATAATATCCATTATGAGTATGAACTTCAACATCACATCAGAGTAATGCCACAATAATTATTCAGTATAGTAAATAACTTGACAGCCTGATATGTAATGTCCAGTTATAAGGGTATATTGATGCACACAAGTAATGCCCAGAGATAGTATACTTGACACACTATAGTAATTCAGTATAGTATAACTTTGACACACTAGGAGTAATGCCAGAATAGTATAACTTGACACCTCCGAAGTATATGGTCCAGCAATAGTATAACTTGACACACTCGAGTAATGTCAGAATAGTATAACTTGACACACCTAGAGTAATGTCAGATAGTGAATACTTGAACACCTAGAGTATGTACAGTATGTGTCCAGTATAGTATACTTGACACACTAGAGTAATGTACAGTCAGTGTCAGTATAGTATAACTTGACACATAGAGTAATATCCAGATAAGTATAACTTGACACACTAGAGTAATGTCCAGAATTAGTATAATTGAACACCTAGAGTAATCGTCCAGAATAGTATAACTTGACACACTAGAGTAATATCCAGAAATAGTATAACTTGACACACCTAGAGTAATGTCCAGTAATATTAACTTGACACACTAGAGTATGTCCAGAATAGTATAACTTGACACACTAGAGTAATATCCAGTATAGAGTAATAGACTGACAAACTAGAGTAATGTCCAGTATAGTATAACTTGACACACTAGAGTAATATCCAGTATAGTATAACTCGACACCCTAGAGTAATATCCAGTTAATAGTAATAACTTGACACACTAGAGTAATATCAGTATAGTATAACTTGACACATCTATAGTAATGTCCAGTAAGTATATACTTGAACACACTGGAGTAATGTCCAAGAATTAGTGTCCAGTATAGGCTCTTCAGAAATGATCTCGGAGCCTCAGGATGAGGAGGCCATCCACCTCCTCAGCCACACAGGTGTCTTTAAAATATTGTCTGAGCCTGAGGTGAAGACCCATTTGCCTCCACTTCTCCCAAGCAGGATTCTTCAAGTGCGTTTGGTGTGTGTGTGTACACGCACATGTGTTTATGCTGTGCACCCTGCATACATAAATAAAATAAATAATTTCCCTTTTTGTAAAGTTTCCATATTGTAGGTAACAATGATGATTTTATTATTACTGGGTAGGTATGTGGGATGTTCCATCACTATAAATGCTGTGAATAACGTGTGTAAACTAATGCCCATGTGCTCTCCATTAGAAACGCCTGTAGCAGCATCCCCACCAAATCCTGCTGCTGAGGATGAACCACTGTCTACAGACCCTGCTGATTGGCCTTCAGTTTTTACTTAATTCGGACACAACTAGTTTGCAGAGGACCATTTGTAAGAAATTGTAATAGATACTGGCAACTTGTTTTAACAACTTCTCAACACAAGCTATACTTGACACAACATGCACCCATCCCCCTCTATACCCCCACACTTCGTACCCTTAATGTTAATAACCACAGACCCACACACACTCCCCTCCCCCATGWACAGGCCCCTGCTAAAACAAAGCGCACACGCATTCTGCTCAAGGTTGAGACTCTAAGACAAAGAACTATGTTAAGAGCCAATGGAACGTCGACATCAGGCCCGGACAGGACTACCCACGACCCAGATCGACCAATCAGAAGGCCAGACTACCAGATTCAACCTACGTCATTTACTGCATTTATAATCTGTACAATATGTTTAGGGTCTCTTTTCCGACGATTCCATACGAGTCAGACAGAAGGGGCCGTGCAGCACGATTTGCCAGATATCTTTACATTGAATAAACTGTCTTACTAAATACCGATCCACCCTGTCCAGCGTATTGACTTGGTCTCATTTCTCTAGTAACGAATCATCAACAAAACTGAAGTACCACCTAACTCTGTTTTCCCAAGGATTGAGAGTGATGGAAGAAGTTGCCACCACCAGTATTTCAGGAAGACCTGAAAAAGACCTGAAAAAAAATCAGTAGAAGTTTGTTGGTGTATTCTGAAAGAAACAACAGCCTCTTCTGCCTCAAACTCTTTTCTAAGAATGAATTTAGGAAACTCAGAACTGACAGACTGGAAACATGCAAGTTCTTTGCTGACTTCACACGACAGCAGTCCAGAACACCAAAACGGCATGAAAACACGGAAAGAACTGGCAATGAGGATCAAAAAAGTGGAAACAATTGATAAGCATGAGATGGTACTTATGGAGGCTGAGAGGATAAGATGGAGGTGTTAACACGTCTGACTGCTATTGTGCCGTCTCTGGCTATTAGAAACCTGGCACTAAGGGGACACAGAAACACTGTACTCTCCATCAAATGGAAATGTCCTCAAAGAGGTTGAACTGAAGGCACAATTTGATCCAGTCATGAAAGAGCACCTTAACCGTGTCCAAAAAGGGACCTCGAGTCACACCAACAGCTACCTTGGCCACCAAATACAGAATGAACTCATTGATTTGTTGAGGTCATTTCAATAATGGTGAGTGACATCAAGCTGGCAAAATTCTTCTCTATCATTCTAGACCTAGCACCTCAGATGTCAGCCACACTGAACAGTTGTCAGTTGTGATTAGAATTGTGTCACTGTAGGAGGAGCCCCACATAAAGGAACATTTTATGGGGTTTTTGGAGGCAGAGGAGTCCAAGGGCCAACATTTGACATCCCTGATTCTCAACAGATTAGAGGAGCTTAACATTCCATTTGAGGACTGCAGAGGACAGGCTGATGAYAATGGGGCCAACATGACAGGCACAAACAAAGGTGTCCAAGCCAGACTCCTGGAAATGAATCCAAGAGCTCTATTKRTGCCATGTGGGGCTCACACATTGAACCTGGTTGTGGCTGATG
Organism: Salvelinus sp. IW2-2015; assembly: GCF_002910315.2. NCBI lineage: Eukaryota > Metazoa > Chordata > Actinopteri > Salmoniformes > Salmonidae > Salvelinus > Salvelinus sp. IW2-2015. The sequence continues at coordinate 9,627 of NW_019943738.1, read as the reverse complement.
CTGCTAAAAGCTCTGTCGATGCCACAGGTTACTTTGGCATCTTACACAAACTGTACACCTTGTTCTCAGCCTCCACACAGTGATGGGCCATCCTGAGAAAACATGTGGACATCACTTTGAAGATGTGGACTGAGACAAGGTGGAAGGAGTAAAGTTAAGAGTGTGAGGTATCAGGCAGCAGCGTGAGAGAGCCACTGATTGAGGTGAGGGATCAAACCAAAGACCCTGTGATAAGGATTGAGGCCCAGTCCTTGTCAGATGAGGTGGATCATACCGCTTCAGCAACTGTACAGTGGTGTGGTATGACATCTGGAGACAGATCCAACATGTGAGCAAGCTGATGCAGTCTACCAGTCTGCATGTGGATGTTACAGTCAGTCTTCTCAGAGAAGACAGAGAGAGGTCTTAGCAACTACAGGGCAACAGGCTTTATGACTGCACAAACGTCAGCCAAGATATTTGCGAGGGTATGAATGTAGAGGCCGCTACACGTACACAAAAGAAGGCTCGATGTGTCCACAAAGCGGCAATTTTGCTGCAACCTCAGCCCTTCAGGAAAGATTTTCCACATTGGAAAATGTGGGAGAGAAGTTTAGAGTGCTGACGACCTTCCAGTGTCTCTCGTATGAGGAGCTGACAGAACAATGTGAGGCTCTTAGTGTGACACTGCACTATAAAGAACACTCAGACTTGGATGGCAGAGAGCTTGCACAGGAACTGAAGAACTTGCCTGACTTGCCATCGAAGACCATGACCCTGCTTGAGCTGCTGATATTTATACACGTAAAGGGAGATCTCAGAAATGTATCCAAATGTGTGGTCTGCTCTCAGAATGTGTCTTACTCTTCCAGTGACCATAGCTGAAGCAGAGAGGAGCTTTTCAAAGTTGAAGCTCATCAAATCCTACCCGAGGTCCACCATGTCACAGGAACGCCTTAGTGGCCTTGCTGACATCAGTATTAACCATGTAATTGCTGGGCAGATTTCCTATGATGATGTAATTGATGACTTTGCATCACGGGAAGGCAAGAAAGGTCAGGGTTTAGATGGCAGTTGTGTAATTTAGTTTGTGTGTTTCTTGTTTGAAGACCAATAGTGTCATAATCAGGATCTCTTCTTTATAAGTGTGTTATTCTATTTGTGTGATATAGGATTTATGCAATTTAGTTTTATTTGTGTATTTTTTGTTAGAAATAGGTTAATAGTGTGTTAATTTGATTCCTTTTTTATTTGTATTTATATACTACAATTTGTTTCTATTTGTCTTTGTTACTTCTTTTTGATATTTGTGAGCCTTATTTTTGTATATATTTTTATATTTATATAGTTCGCCCAAGGAGCCGTACAAGCTAGAACCGCCACTAGGTTTGCTTATTATAAGGAATCCAAAATGATTTATACTTATACATTTACTTTTGATTTTGAAGTATATATTTTAGCCATTACATTTACTTTTGATACTTAAGTATATTTAAGCAATTAGACACGAGGGGGTGTGGTATATGGCCAATATACCACGGTGAAGGGATGGTCTTGTTGCTGACTGCCTGGATACAGCCCTTAGCTGTGGTATATTGGCCATACAATCTAGAAGAAAAAAGAAACGCACACCTATGTAGGCGAGGTGCTGGCTAGCGGAGTAGAAAACTAGAAAATAAAGGAGAGCCGCACACTCTAGGAGCTCAGATGCAAAAATATTTAGTTACCAACGTTTCGACAGGCAAGCTGTCTTCATCAGGGTACAATCACAGACACTGCGGGATGACTCGTTTATATATAGTGTCAAGACACACAGGTGTCTGTAATCATGGCCAACAGTGGCCTAATATCATTGGTTAATTACTCATATTAAAACGGCATAGAATGAGCAACATACAATTAATCAAATGGATAACATACGATCATAGACTCACTAAAGGCCACACAAGCCTACAAACACACACAATGGCAAAGTCACAACAATCATCACAACAATCACAAGAATGGCTTCAGATCAAAGTCCACATTAAGACCGAAGGGAGCAAGGGTCTTTAAATTAAATATCCAAGCAGCCTCTCGTCTTCATACATTATCAAGGTCACCCCCTCTCCTAGGGAGGGTGACATGTTCGATGCCAATATAACGCAAAGATGAAATCGAGTGGCCTGCCTCCAAAAAGTGGGCCGCAACTGGGTAGGTCAAGTTTTTGCACCTAATGGTGCTACGATGCTCTGAGATACGTACTTTTAATTCACGCTTTGTTTTACCCACATAATTTTTACCACAAGGACAAGTTATGAGATAAATAACTGCCTTAGTGGAGCACGTAATAACACCTTTGATTGGGATCGATGTCCCTGTTTGTGGATGTTTGAAGGATCTGCATTTATAAGTGCCATTGCATTGGGCACAGCCATTACACTTATAATTACCATCCAATAGGGGCGCAAATAGACGTTGTTCAGGAATATCTTGGGGGGTTAAATCAGAGTGTACCAATTGGTCTCGGAGATTTCTGCCCCGCGAAAATACTGGCCATACATCACAAACGCCTGAGGTGCCTTACTGCTATAATAAACTGGTTACAAATGTAATTAGAGCTGTACAAATAAATATTTTGTCATACCCGTGGTATATGGTCTGATATACCACGTCTGTCAGACAATCAGCATTCAGGGCTCAAACCACTGTCACGTTCCTGACCTGTTTTCTGTTAGTTTTTGTATGTGTTAGTTGGTCAGGACGTGAGTTTGGGTGGGCAGTCTATGTTTTCTGTTTCTATGTTGGTTTTGGGTACCTGATATGGTTCTCAATTAGAGGCAGGTGGTTTTCATCTCCTCTGATTGAGAATCATATTAAGGTAGGTGTTTTCACTTTGTTTGTTGTGGGTGGGTGTCTCCTGTGTCAGTGTCTGTCTCCTGTGTCAGTGTTACGCCACACGGGACTGTTTCGGTTTTGTTTGTTCGCTCGTTTTATGTAGTCATTTTTCCTGTTCGTGCGTTCTTCGTGTTTCATGTAAGTTCTTACGTTCAGGTCAGTCTACGTCGTTTGTTGTTTTGTAATTTTTCAAGTATATTTTCGTGTTCGTTTTCGTCTTGTTTAATAAATATTATGTCTACTAGCAACGCTGCGTTTTGGTTCAATCCCTGCTCCTCCTCTTCGGATGAAGAGGAGGAACACCGTTACAACCACCCTGTTTATAATTAAAACCAAATACTTTTAGACTTTGAATCAAGTAGTATTTTACTGGCTTTTACGTGAGTCATTGTCTACTAATCTATCTTTATTTTTACTCAAGTTTGACAATTGTATACTTTTCCACCACTGACTGTTAAATGTAATTCAAGCAATCAGCCTGTCAAGTATTCAGCCTAGTGCGGCTAGTAGGCTACACAGGGTGCAGTTTCCTTCCTTAACCACTGGGGGGATGCATTTGCCCTGAGTGTCCATTAAAGCTACAATATGTAACTTTTTGGGCTACCCAATAAAATCACATCGAAATGTGAGTTATAGATCTGTCATACTCATTGAAAGCTAGTCTAAGAAGTGGTAGATCTGTTCTATGTGCACTATTTCTATGCTTCCCATTCTTACGTTTCATTTTGATTATTTTACTTCTGGTTTTTGTACAGCAGCTTCAAACAGCTGAAAATACAATATTTTTGATCATGGAAAATATAATTCACAGCCAATCAGATGGTACAATGATTTTCAACACACTTTCTGCTTGTTTTGTCACAAACTGAAATTAGCCAAACTATTCTAATTTTAGCAACCAGGAAATGGCAAAGCTATTTGGCGCAACGGTCTAAGGCACTGAATCTCAGTGTCACTATAGTCAATGGTTCGAATCCTGGCTGTATTGCATCCGGCCGTGATTGGGAATGTCATAGGGCGGTGCACAAATTGGCCCAGCGTCGTTGGGGTTTGGCCGGAGTAGACGTCATTGTAAATACGAATTTGTTCTTAACTGACCTGCCTGGTTATATATATATATATTTAAAGTAGCCTTGTCTTGTTGCACTCTGTTACACCATAGTCCACAAGATGTCAGCAGTGTCTTCAACAACACKGTGCGCTGCTTTCACAGCATCATATGTAGCTGGACACGTGTTTCTTCAAGAACTATGTTGGCTACCTGTGTTATAAGGCGTCATAATGTAACTACAACCCCTGAAGGTTAGGGTAAATAACTTCGGCTAAGTAGGCAGCATTTGTCAACCAGATTGGGTTAAAGTTATCAATTTCCCCCAATGTAGCCTGGGGCAGTGGCTGGGATATTGTAGAAACAGTAGGTAGGCTATGCCAAGACTATAGTAGCCTGGAGCAGTGGCTGGGATATTGTAGAAACAGTAGGTAGGCTATGCCAAGGCTATAGTAGCCTGGAGCATTGGCTGGGATATTGTAGAAACAGTAGGTAGGCTATGCCAAGGCTATAGTAGCATATATAGTTTTTTGTTTCTTTAAAACAGCATAAAGATACACCAAAACAAAAGAGAATAATAGCGTGTTGAGCAGACAGTCGTCCTTGCAGACAAGCTCATCTATTTTCAATTGAGAATAATACGATTCTTAGGATATAGTTGTTTTCAAGAAATCAAAAACAAAATTAAACACTTTTAAATTTTTAACTGTCTGTTCCATCTCAACAGAGAGAGAGTGGGAGAGAGAGAGATGTGCCTCCGCGCCAACTTTGTATTCAACACAAGTATTGTCATTAAAGTCTCCGTTCTGACCCATTCCGTCACTAAACTGCTGACTCCAGCGTTGTAAGCTTGAATGCCCGCGGAGTGACAGTGACAGACTTTGTCATTTCATTCAGCATCATTTAACAGCATCACTCTCCTCATCCTCGTCCGCTGGCCGAGGAGCGCTCCTCCTCTAGAACCCACCGTAGCGCACTGCTGGCATTGGCAGCGGCAGGGAGTCCACGGACCCGGGAGGGTAGGCATTGAATGACAGTACGCGGTGTGGTGTGCAGTGGACGCGGAGGGCTTACCCGGTCTGCCCTATATGGTTGTGGAATTAGCTCCATGCTAATATCGGCAGGAGAGGCAAAGCATCGTGTTTCTGTCTAGCCTACTGCCTCTCTAGTCAGTGGTGTCTTTCAGAGTCTAAACAGGCTCCTTCACAGCCATGGCTGAGGGCGGAGAAGGGGAAGATGATATACAGTTCTTGCGAACTGTAAGTAGCTACATTATTTGCCTACTTTTTATGCATAACAAACGCGTTTTTTTTTTATCTTCCTTGGATCGAGTGTGGATATGGCTTTATATGGCTACAACTGATGCTGGATAGATAGAGTCTGTCCCTCGCTTGAATACTTGAACTAATGCTAAATCTGGATATTACAACTTTCAAAATTATTCTAATGCTCTGTCTTAAAAGATATGTTTTTGTGTGCAGTTTTATTTTTGGGGTGTTTTATATAATTCATGAGGTTCTGCCCTTGTTGGGAAATGGTCCTATAGGTGTATGGTGCACGCTATGGGCTGCAGCGCAGTGAGCTAGCGGCATTTTGGCTCACCGAGCACCTGTCGCCACACTGGAATTTAAATKAAAGTCCCAGCTGCACGTGACAGGGGCACATTTATGAGCCTACATAACCACAACCAAATGTTTAAAAAAAAATGCAGGATAAAAGTTGTGATTTTTACATGAACGTTCTAATATGGTTCGTTTAGAGTATGGTTGWGTTGTCACATCTGTTGGCCAATTATTTATAGATTAAACTTGAAGAACATAAGGTTTCTTGGGGTTTTTTCTCGGGTTTTCTATCTGCGTGTGGGTTGTAGTCATTTTCTGATAGGCTGTTGTTGATTTAATCTTCAAGCGAAAAGCTGAAGCTATTTTTACCTTTGCGCTTTGCTTTGACACAGGGTGAGGTGTTTTAATAARTTCTGTTCACACGTTAGAGAACCCTAGGCAAGGCTCAGCTATTTTAGTGGTCACCGCAGATTGGTTTCTTACCATAGGCTACAATAGGGTAGATGTTGGGGTACAAGGCAGTTATGGTTTGTAAACTATATGCTGTACAGTATAGTATGTATGTTGGCCTGGTGTGAATAACCATCCATCATAGTTGGTTGATCATTGACATATCGGCTAGTCCGGACTAGCCTTTACCACCTTTTGTAATGACCTTCTTCATCTGAAGAACAGGAAAGATCGGACCAAAATGCAGCGTGGTACGTGTCCATGTTAAATTTATTATAACTGAACACAGAATACAAAATAACAAAAGTGAAACAACGAAAATCAAAACAGTCCTGAAAGGTGACACAACACAAAACAGGAAACAACTACCCACAAACACCAGGTGGGAAAAGGCTACCTAAGTATGGTTCTCAATCAGAGACAACGATAGACAGCTGCCTCTGATTGGAAACCATACCAGGCCAAACACATAGAAATACAAAACATAGAATGAAAAACATAGAATGCCCACCCCAACTCACGCCCTGACCAAACCAAAATAGAGACATAAAAAAGGAACTGAGGTCAGGACGTGACACCTTTGGACACTGGAGATGTGTGTGTCACCTATAACCCAGCTGATTCAGTATGGTTCCTAAAGAATTACTCTGGTATTAGGGTAACACCTGTCCTAATGGCTACTGGTTGTAGACTATAGCTTGTGTACATTCAGATAATGACCTCTATTAATGCTTGGAGTTTGATCATGTGTGATATCTTAGACCTGCTGTTGTTGATAAAAGTGTCATACGATGGAGAATAAAACATTACATTTGGTGGTTTGGTTGTCGCTATTAGGAGCAACTTGAATTTTGGATGTTGGATCCAAATGATTAAGTGAGCATAACTGATTTGTCTAGAGTTGGGTACAGATCCCATATCATTGTCTAGAGTTGGTTTTAGATCCATAGCGTACAGTACGTTACCATAGAGAGAAAACCAGTGGTGGCTGTTTGACAGGTGACAGGTCGGTCACCAGTATTTAACAGGCCTGCGATATGCTGACCCCGATGGCTCTCAGATTCCCGACACTCACACCACTCAATGGCATCCTGATTACCTGATGACAACAGACATCTTCCAGAGGGGTTTCCCCCAGCCCCAAGTACACATAACATTTTGTCAATAGTCTAATCAGGCTTTAGGCTGTCACAAAATACTATCAATAGTCAGTTCATACATAAACACGCACGTCAGTGTTAATTTAATTTGAAATGTATTATTAGATATGATTTATATGTCATTCATAATTGAGTTGTTAATTTGTCATTTTAGTTTATGTAACATTACAGATATTATATTATTCCAACAGCTAGTCTATGTCCATTCATATTTTGTATTTGTATCTTTAGATGTATTTATTCTTGAGGATATCTTCAAATATCTGAAATGCATTATCAACATCCACAACAAGCCCTGGTATTTAGAACGATCAACTGATCTTCCAAGATGTGTAGCCCTAGGATATGATTAAATGATCAGCATGCCATCAGATCTGGGGATCGAGGCCGGAGTGTGTTATGCTGTTGAGGTGTAAAAGTGATACGCCTGGCAGAGCCCTGGGCCTGTCATATACCTAGGTCTCTCAGTCGGGAGGAATTAAGGAAAAGTATTTTGAGTGGAAGAGGGACGCGTTACATCACCACGACAATCTCAATATGAAGGATACCCCCTACTGAGAGTTTAGTAATTTACAACGCCTCATTCTTTCCTAGTTCGAAGTGGGTGGGTATAATTTGTGGACCGTTCCATCAGGAATCTGTTCCAAAAACTTCGTAAATAACAAGGTTGTCAACAAACAACACATACAAAGTTGTATAGCGGCAGAATAAGATACTAGGTAGGGAGTGGACTATTTCATCAAGTTTTTCACTCACCACGTTTATTACCGGAAAATATCTGTCCTCACTCTGGTAGCCTATGGACAAACATTAAGAATACGCTACGTGATGAGTTGATGCCTATTAGGCAGCTAGTTGAATTGATTATGCTACTTTGTATCCCGTTGTTTTTTAACAACCTTGTACTTTGCGAAATGTTTGGAACATATTCCTGTTAGAACGTTCCACTAATGATACCCACCCGTTCGAAGTTAKGTGCGACTTGAAGACTTTGTAGTTCTTTAAATTGTCCAGAACAGACCGACACAAGCTACGTTTCAATCCAACTGGCGACATATTTTCAAGCTAATATTCTAAAATCCGCATGAAAACATTACGGGCATTTTCCCACAAGAGATCTGTTTCCATCAAATTAATTTGTTGCGGATAAAATACTTTGCGTGATGACGTAGTGCACATAAACAATGTTGTTCTTTAATTCCCATGTACTGAATACAAAAATACAAGTTAAATGTTTTTTCCATTGCATTTTTAACTCTACTGATGATTTTCTCACCTCCCAAAAAATGTTGCGTTAAATAGCGAATGTGCACCAACAGTTTGTAGATACAGTGTGGGTATAGCCTATATACATGATGAGATTATTATGGACAAACGACAGCCAAACAGCGATGATCATGTCATCCGAATAAGACCCTCAATATTTATTGGAAAGGAGCATCAAGATCATCACCGTGCACTTTCACCACCCTGTGAAGTTTATCATCATGTATTTCATCTGTAGCCTAATAAACTGCATGCTTTCCCGACGAGTCGTAATGTGATGGTCACAAAACATGTCATCGCGTGCYTCCCAAGTTTACTTGRTGGTTATTAAATCAATATTTGCACATAAAAACGTTTCCACCGATAAATATCRCATAATTAATTTAACAACACAAAGTATTTTGTTTTTGTCGACATTTGGAAAGTCTACYAACAAATGTTCKTGTTCCATCAGGCCTGGCATTACACATTTTTATCCAACATGTAGCCTACTTTACTCCATAAAAAGTTTGGATGGAAACCTGGTTACAGAATTCAAATRGCCGTGGCTTTTATCTGCAGTATTGGCAGCTGTTGAATTGTATGGCCTTATTATTTCGCTGATAGAATATTCTGTCCATGGCGCTATTTCAGGCATCATGATTGTCTATGTTCAGAATATTAAAGATGACAGAGCTCCCTGTATTGCAGTCTGATGAGTATTAGGAACAGGTAGAAGAGCGTTTCTTTTTAGAATCGGTAATGGGGTTGCAGTCCTAGAGAATAAAACATGGAAGAACTATCAACACAACAACAAAATAAGGGAATTTATGTTGCACATCAACTGATGTGTATTCACAAGAGGTGTAGCTTTTTGTAATAATGGGTAATGAGGTTGCAGTCCTGGCAAATGGAAAACAACATGTAAGAATCTGAAGCATTTCTGTGAAATTGGACTTGTTGTTCATCATCCCAGTTACAAAGTGTGATTGTGGAGTCAGAAGTTCAAATGCTTGGATGTACAGTAGTGCTGAGCGATTAACCGACATTTCGTTTTTTTTTGGTTATTATGCAATTAATTGACCCACATTAAATTACTTGAAATGTATTTAGTGTTTTGTGAGCCCAATGCGCCGTTTCTCTAGAGGGAAGTAAAATCATTTATGAGAAAAGTCATGTCAAGAACAATGTGTTACGCTGGGCAGAAGGGAGTTGTAGTTTTCATTGAGCAATATTCAACCCAATTCAGTGCAAGAACGCGGTAATTAACAACAATGACCACAATCCATTGCGTCCATTTCCCCCC
>NW_019943737.1:117078-119138 GCF_002910315.2 Salvelinus sp. IW2-2015 | reverse complement strand
GGGAGGAGGAGAGGAGAGAGGGAGGAGAGGGAGAGGGAGGAGGAGGAGGAGGAGAGGAAGGAGAGCGAGAGGGAGGAGGATTAGGGGGAAGAGAAGATGTTGAGAGGGAGGAGGAGGAGGAGGAGAGGAGCGGTAGAGGAGAGAGACACGGGGACAGGGAGGAGACAAGAAGTAGATAGGAGGGATGGAGTGAGGGTAGAGAGTCAGGGTAGGAGACTCCTCGAATATGATTCATGCTTTGCCAGCTACACATTCATGTCACAGAGGAGCTTCTTAAAATAGAGATCCATTAACTTAAAGTCCCTGTGTGAGACTGAATGTGTGTGTCTCACCTCCAAAGCGAAGTAGGCCTGGACACTGTTGGTTCTGTCTAGACAGTCTAGACAGTTGGTCCTGAGGGTACCACTCTGAGACCTGGGAGAGGAGGAGGAGGAGGAGAAGAGAGTTGAGGATTTATTAGGATCCCCATTAGCTGCTGCCAAGGCAACTCTTCCCCATTAGCTGCTGCCAAGGCAACTCTTCCCCATTAGCTGCTGCCAAGGCAACTCTTCTTCAGGTCCAAACAGGGTTTAAACAAAAAAACAACAGCCTACATCATCAATAACCCATAACATTATACAAGACATTACTACAATATCAAATCCACAATACCACAGAATTACAATATGTGTGTGTGTGTGTGTGTGTGTGTGTGTGTGTGTGTGTGTGTAGACGGCGTGTTAGAATGTGTGTGGCTCTCAGTCCGTGTTGTGTAATACATTTCTTTTTTAAACCTGCTCGCTTTAGTGACTTGATGTGGATGTCTGTTCTGGACATGGAGACTGTGAAGGGACCTCTGCTGACATGTCTTGTGGGGTATCTATGGGTGTCTGATCTGTGTGCTACTCTTATGAACAGACAGACTTGGCACTTTCAACATGTCAATACCGTTCACAAAGACAAGTAGTGATGCATGACAATCTCTCCTCTACTTTGAGCCAGGAGAGATTGACTTGCATGTCATTGATGTTAGTTCTCTGTGTATATTTAAGGGCCAGGCACACTGCTCTGTTCTGGGTCAACTGTAATTTGCCTACGTCCCTCTTTGTGACACTTGACCATATGACTGGACAGTCGTCCAGCTGCGACAGAACTAGGCCCTGTAGGACCTGCCTTGTTGATAGTGTTGTTAAGAAGGCAGAGCAGTGATTTATTACGGACAGACTTCTCCCCCATCTTAGCTACTGTTGTATCAACATGTTTTGACCATGACAGTTTACAATCCAGCGTTACACCAAGATTGTTTAGTCACCTCAACTTGTTCAATTGCCACATTATTGTTAATGGAATTTATATGTTTAAATGAATGATTAGAATATTCCACCCTGAAACGATATAATTGTATGAAATTGATTAGAATCATACAATTATTCTTAATGATGTGTGTAGTTTTAGTCAGTAAAAGTATAATTAATGATGTGTGTAGGTTTAGTCAGAATTAGGGTAAAACAATATATCTGTACAATGAATCTTTATAGTATCTTAAACACAGACTGTCTCAGCAAGATTGGGTGCAGACCTTGGCTAGGGGCCTCAGAGATTTGGGAGAGGACAGGGAGTGCTCGCCAATCTTGAGGGAGGACAGGAAGTGCTTCTCACGGTCCCTAATCTTTGTCGGCTGGGTAGTGATACAGTATGTGCGTAGGATATCTACTGTTTGTGTGGAAGTATGTGCGTATAATATCTGCTGTTTGTGTGGAAGTATGTGCGTATGATACCTACTGTTTGTGTGGAAGTATGTGCGTATGATATCTACTGTTTGTGTGGAAGTATGTGCGTAGGATATCTACTGTTTGTGTGGAAGTATGTGCGTAGTATATCTACTGTTTGTGTGGAAGTATGTGCGTATGATATCTACTGTTTTGTGTGGAAGTATGTGCGTATGATATCTACTGTTTGTGTGGAAGTATGTGCGTAGGATACTACTGTTTGTGTGGAAGTATGTGCGTATAATATCTACTGTTTGTGTGAAGTATGTGCGTAGGATATACTGCTGTTTGTGTGGAAGTATGTGCGTAGTA
>NW_019943737.1:113683-115835 GCF_002910315.2 Salvelinus sp. IW2-2015 | reverse complement strand
GATATCTACTGTTTGTGTGGAAGTATGTGCGTATAATATCTACTGTTTGTGTGGAAGTATGTGCGTAGCTATAAAATGGATGTCTTTGTATTGTGGACTGGAGAACGTTCTTGTGAATAAACTGTACTGACCTTTTGCATAAACTGGGTCTTTGACTAATTATTATTAAACCCATGGTCTTACAAACCTCGGGGATTGATTGATGGTCAAAGCTATTGATTGATTGTTATTATCATTGGGATTGAAAATTCTCGTGACAATTATTCATTACAAGTTTTAGTTGAGGTTTAGAGTTTAGTGAATGGTTTGTCCCAAATACAACGCTTTTAGTTTTGGAAATATTTAGTACTATCTTATTGAGGTATGGCAAACTCTACCTGGAGGTCAACTCTACCTGGAGGTACGGGAGCCTAGACAGCTGCCCTGGGGAATTCCTGATTCTACCTGGATTATGTTTGAGAGGCTTCCATTAGAGAACACCCTCTGTGTTCTGTTAGACAGGTAACTCTTTATCCACATTATAGCAGGGGATTTAAAGCCATAAACACATTTGTTTTTTTCAGCAGCAAAATATGAACAATAATGTCAAAAAGCTGCACTGAAGTTTTAACAAAAAGAAAAACAGCTGCCACAACATTCTTAACTATTTATTTCAGCCAATCATCAAGTCATTTGTGTTAGTTCCTTACATGTTGAGTGCCCTTCCCTTATAAGCGTGTTGAAAGTCAGTTCATTTGTTTATTGTGAAATACCATTGTATCTGGTAAAAAACAAATATCTTAAAGTTTACTAAGGGTCAGTAGCAGGCTGATTGGTCAGCTGTTTGAACCGGTAAATGGCGCTTCCCTTTTGTTTTGGGTAACGGGAATAGTTTTTGCTTCCCACCAGGCCTGAGGGAACACAATTTCCTGAAGGCTTAGATTGAAGAGATGGCAAATAGGAGTGGCAATATAGTCCGCTACCATCTTCAAATCATTTTCCATCCAAGTTGTCGGTTCTAGGTGGTTTATCATTATTGATAGACAAAAAAATGTAAATGAAATAAATAACCTTTTACACACTCACTTTACGGAACTCTAAATTGCAACGCTTGTCTTTCATAATCTGGTCAGTTATACTTGGATGTGTAGGTTCGGCATTTGTTGCTTGCGTGTGTGTGTGAGTGTGAGTGTGAGTGTGTGAGTGTGAGTGTGTGTGTGTGTGTGTGTGGTGTGCTGGTTGTGGTTGTGGTGTGTTGTTGTGTGTGTCTGTGTGTGCGTGTGTGTGTGGGTTGTTGTGGTTGGTGGTTGGTTGTGTGTGTGTGTGTGTGTGTGTGTGTGTGTGTGTGTGGTGTGGTGGTGTTGTTGTGTTGGTGTCTGTGTGTTAGTGTGTGTGTTGTGTGTGGTGTGGTGTGGGTTCATGGACCGTTCTAGAGTAGTAGAGAGCTACCGTATACGAACTTGTTGAGGCGGGTCTTTGGAGGGAACGTGGGGTTTGCAGGTTTGCGCCGTTTGACCATCTGATGGTAGCAAGTTTTATCATCTTAGCTCGGCGTGTGTTCGGGACGCTGTAGGTGATCGACAGAGACGGAGGGGAGGACACATAAGCTAAAAAACCCCGTATAAGCAGAAGAATAAAAAAAATGATTGAATCTGCTCAGGTACATGAACGTGGAGAATGTAAGTTAGATGTATCTGGAATGCTTGTTGCTGGGGGTTAGGGTTGGGTTAATAGTAAAGTTAGGATGTATTTGGAATGCTTGTTGCTAGATGTTGTTCTCCTATTGCATGACAGTTGAGCGAGGGGGTTATGGGAGGGGTTAGGGTTAAGGTTATGGAGGGAGGGTTAAGGTCATGGAGGGTTTAGGGTTAGGGTTATAGGAGGGGTAGGGGTTAAGGGTAATGGAGGGGTTAGGGGTCTATGGGGTTATAGGAGGGTTAGGGGTTGAAGGTTATAGGGGTACGGGTGTTATGGAGGGTTAAGGGTTAAGGGTTATGGTAGGGGCTTATGGTATCCGTGGGATGCTATTTGCTGAGCATGTGTTCTCCTCCTTCTGCGCTAGCAAGGTTGTAAAGTGAATCAACTGTTTCACCATAAGCTCCCATCAAGAGCACTGAAGTGTCTGGAAACAGTCCATACAGGTGAGATATCAACTCTGGCCGTTCACAGCTGT
>NW_019943737.1:106267-113658 GCF_002910315.2 Salvelinus sp. IW2-2015 | reverse complement strand
TGTGTGTGTGTGCGTGTGCGGTCTCACTTGGTAACCCCGGTCTCTCCAGAGTAGTAGAAGAAGCTACAGTCATCCAGAAACTTGTTGAGCTGAGGTTTGAGGACACTGTGGAGTTTGTCAGCTTTGCCGCCCTTCACCATCTGATGGTAGTCAAAGTTAATCATCTTTACAGCTCCGGCGTGTTCGGACGCCTTCAGGTGACTCTGACAGAGACAGGAGGGGGACGGACACATTTAAGATCCTAAAAAACACCCGCTAAAAGCAGAAGACAAAAAAAATGATCTGAAATCTGCTTCAGGTACATGAACAGTGGAGAATGTAAGCTTAGATGTATCTGGAATGCTTTGTTGACTGGGGTTAGGGTTGGGGTTATAGTAAAGTTAGATGTATCTGGAATGCTTTGTTGAGCATGTGTTCTCCCTACTTCATGCTGAACAGGTTAGGAGGAAGGGTTATAGGAGGGGTTAGGGGTTAAAGGTTATAGGAGCGGTAGGGGTTAAGGGTCATAGGAGGGGTTAGGGGTTAAGGGTTATAGGAGGGGTAGGGGTTAAGGGTAATAGGAGGGGTTAGGGGTTATGGGTTATAGGAGGGGTTAGGGGTTAAGGGTTATAGGGGGTAGGGGTTATAGGAGGGGTTAGGGGTTAAGGGTTATAGGAGGGCTTATGTACCTGGAATGCTTTGCTGAGCATGTGTTCTCCCTCCTTCATGCCTAGCAGGTTGATGATCACCTGTTTCCCATACAGCCTCCTCAGAGCACTGAAGTGTCTGGAACACAGTCACATACAGGTGAGATATCACTCTGGAACACAGTCACATACAGGTGAGATATCACTCTGGAACACAGTCACATACAGGTGAGATATCACTCTGGAACACAGTCACATACACACAGGTGAGATATCACTCTGGAACACAGTCACATAACATCACATGTAGATATCACTCTGGAACACAGTCACAACACAGGTGAGATATCACTCTGGAACACAGTCACATACACAGGTGAGATATCACTCGGGAACCACAGTCCATACCACAGGTGAGATATTCACTCTGGAACACAGTCACATCACACAGTGAGATATCACTCTGGAACACAGTCACACACACAGGTGAGATATCACTCTGGGACACAGTTCACATACCACAGGTAGGATATCACTCTGGAACACAGTCACATACACAGGTGAGATATCACTTCTGAACACAGTCACATACCAGTGAGATATCACTCCGGAACACAGTCCAAAGTAGTGCACTATCCCAGTTATGACTCTGTCCAAAGTGTATCACTATCCCCATATGACTCTGGTCCAAAGTAGTTACACTATCCCAGTATACTCTGGTCCAGAATAGTACACTATCCCAATATGACTCTGGTCCAAAGTAGTACTATCCCCAATATGACTCTGGTCCAAAGTAGTCACTATCCCCCAATATGACTCTGGTCCAAGTAGCTGACATCCCCAGTATGACTCTGGTCCAAAGTAGTACACTATCCCCAATATGACTCTGGTCCAAAGTAGTGGACTATCCCCAGTATGACTCTGGTCCAAAGTAGTACACTATCCCCATATGACTCTGGTCCAAAGTAGTACACTATCCCCAATATGACTCTGGTCAAGTAGTACCTATCCCCAATATGACTCTGGTCCAAGTAGTGCACTATCCCCATATGACTCTGGTCCAAGTAGTGCTATCCCATGACTCTTGGTCCAAAGTAGTACACTATCCCCAGTATGCTTGGTCCAAAGTAGTGCACTATCCCCAATATGACTCTGGTCCAAAGTAGTACACTATCCCCAATATGACTCTGGTCCAAAGTAGTGGACTATATAAGGATAATAGGATCCCATTTGGGATGCACCCAGTGTCCAGTCTTATCTGTTGGCCCAGAACTTTCCTTTCAACCAACTGCTTCAGTATGAAGCACATCATCCAGAGGAAAGGGTGTGTCTCCTCTCATCTCGTCACACTACTGTAAGGTTTACACAGCTAACAGACTGAGGGGAAACTAATTACCTCTCAAAAGCCGGTGCGTTGGCCTCGTACCCTCTGGAGAGCTTGACACGATGAGAGCCCACCTTTAGGAGAGAGACAGGGAGAGAGACAGGGAGAGAGACAGGGTGAGTAAGAGGGCGAGAGACAGGGAGAGAGACAGGGTGAGTAAGAGTGCGAGAGAGGGAGAGAGACAGGGCGAGAGACAGGGAGAGAGACAGGGAGAGAGACAGGGAGAGAGACAGGGAGAGAGACAGGGTGAGAGACAGGGTGAGAGACAGGGAGAGAGACAGGGAGAGAGACAGGGAGGGTGAGAGAGAGAAAGACAGCAGGGTCATGTTGTTATCCTCTGTAGTACCCAGATACACCCGTTACTAGGGAGTCAAATGAACACACCAAGGTTATTATAGTAAACAAAAACTAAATCACGAAGAAAAAATGTACTATTCAGTACACTGAATTAAAATAATTAACGAACCTGTCTGGGAGACTAAAACTTTACCTCAACTATTATATTAGACTCCAAAACGAACTAAAAACATAAATACATTTGCACAATGACCACTTGTCTCTCAAATACATCGTTACAGTCGTTGGTTGTCTAGCTAGTGAATTTTAGCCATGTTAGCATAGATGTGACATGACTCAAAACTAGAGGTCGACTAGGGTCGATTTCAAATGTTCTTAACAAATCTGTAAAATCGGCCTTTTCGGACACCGATTATGGCCGATTACATTGCAATCCACGAGTAAACTACGTGGCAGGCTGACCACCTGTTACGCGAGTGTAGCGTCAAAAGGAACCTTGTGGCTGCAATGAACCAAGGTAAGGTGCTAGCTAGCATTAAACTTATCTTATAAAAAACAATCAATCAATCTTAACATAATCACTAGTTAACTACACATGGTTGATGATATTACTAGGTTAACTAGCTTGTCCTGTGTTGCATATAATCAATGCGGTGCCTGTTAATTTATCCTCGAATCACAGCCTAATTCAACTTCGCCAAACGGGTGATGATTTAACAAAAGCACATTCTCAAAAAAAGCACATTCGTTTCACGAATGTACCTAACCATAAACATCAATGCCTTTCTTAAAATCAATACACAGAAGTATATATTTTTTTAAACCTGCATATTTAGTTAAAATAATCGCATGTTAGCAGGCAATATTAACTAGGGAAATTGTGTCAATTCTCTTGCGTTCAGTACAAGCAGAGTCAGGGTATATATGCAGCAGTTTGGGCCGCCTGGCTCGTTGCGAACTGTGTCACTTCCTAACAAAGACAATCATTAATTTGCCAGAATTGTACATAATTATGACATAACATTGAAGGGTGTGCAATGTAACAGCAATATTTAGACTTAGGGATGRCACCCGTTCGATAAAATACGGAACGGTTCTGTATTTCACTGAAAGAATAAACGTTTTGTTTTTCTAAATGATAGTTTCCGGATTTGACCATATTAATGACCTAAGGCTCGTATTTCTCTGTGTTTATTATATTATAATTAAGTCTATGATTTGATATTTGATAGAGCAGTCTGACTGAGCGGTGGTAGGCAGCAGCAGGCTTGTAAGCGTTCATTCAAACAGCACTTTACTGCGTTTGCCAGCAGCTCTTKGCAATYCTTGATCACAGCTCTGTTTATGACTTCAAGCCTATCAACTCCCGAYATTAGGCTGGKAATASTATAGTGCCTATAAGAACATCCAATAGTCAAAGGTATGTGAAATACAAATGGTATAGAGAGAAATAGTCCTATAATTCCTATAAGAACTACAATCTAAAACTTCTTCATTGGGAYTATTGAACCACCAGCTTTCATATGTTCTCATGTTCTGAGCAAGGAACTTAAACATGAGCATTTTTACGTGGCACATATTGCACTTTTACTTTCTTCTCCAACACTTTGTTTCTGCATTATTTAAACCAAATTGAACATGTTTCATTATTTATTTGAGACTAAAAAGTTTTTATTTATGTATTATATTAAGTTAAAATAAAAGGGTTCATTGTTCATTCAGTATTGTTGTAATGGTCATTATTACAAAATAATATAAAAAAAATTAAAAAACGTCAGATTAATCGGTATCGGCTTTTTTTTGGGTCCTCCAATAATCGGTATCGGCGTTGAAAAAAATCCTAATAGGTCGACCTCTTGTCAAAACAACATAAAAAACAAGAGATGGTATCTAGAACAAGATCAAACGAGCCGAAACAAGCCACCTACGATTCCCCACATGGCTGTTTGTCATGGTTTCTAGCAATCTGGCCATCCAGAATCATTACACCCGTCCTTCTGCCTCTGCGATGAGCACGTATAATTTGGTCTATGGGGTATTCATGGAAAAGCATTCCAGGTGGTTGAGAGAATGCCAAGAGTGTGCAAAGCTGTTAATCAAAGCAAAGTGGCAACTTAGAAAAATCTCAAATATAAAAATCATATTTGAAATTGTTTAACACTTTTTTGGTTACTATATGATTCCATATGTGTTATTTCATAGTTTTGATGTCTTCACTATTATTCTACAATGTAAAAAATAAAGAAAAACCCTTGAATGAGTGCGTGTGTCCAGACTGTTGATTGGTACTGTATATACACTGTAGATGCACATCTTTAGTCAGGTTACAGACCAGTTAACTAGGTCTAAGACCCCTAGACTTAGCGAGTGCAACAATATTAGCTGGCTAGTTATTGGTTTAGTAACAGATGCTAGCATTGTACTATGTAGGGAATAGGGTGGCATAGGGCTCTGGTCTAAAGTAGTGCACTATATATAGGGAATAGGGTGCCATAGGACTCTGGTCTAAAGTAGTGTACTATATAGGGAATAGGGTGGCATAGGGCTCTGGTCTAAAGTAGTGCACTATATAGGGAATAAGGTGTCATAGGGCTCTGGTCTAAAGTAGTGCACTATATATAGGGAATAGGGTGCCATAGGACTCTGGTCTAAAGTAGTGTACTATATATAGGGATAGGGTGCCATAGGACTCTGGTCTAAAGTAGTGTACTATATATAGGGAATAGGGTGCCATTTCAGCCTGGGTCTGTCACAGACAGAGAGGGACTGGCGGTCCGTAAAAACAGGGGTAGGATGCAGTCCTCTATTGTCTCTGGTGTCTGTCACAGACAGAGAGGGGACTGGCGTGTCCAAAACAGGGGTAGGATGCAGTCCTCTTTTGTCTGGTGTCTGTCACAGACAGAGAGGGGACTGGCGTGTCCAAAACAGGTAGGATACAGTCCTCTATTGTCCTGGTGTCTGTCACAGACAGAGAGGGGACTGGCGTGTCCAAAACAGGGGTAGGATGCAGTCCTCTATTGTCCTGGTGTCTGTCACAGACAGAGAGGGGACTGGCGTGTCCAAAACAGGGGTAGGATGCAGTCCTCTATTGTCCTGGTGTCTGTCACAGACAGAGAGGGACTGGCGTGTCCAAAACAGGGTTAGGATGCAGTCCTCTATTGTCCTGGTGTCTGTCACAGGCAGAGAGGGGACTGGCTTGCCCTAAACAGGGGTAGGATGCAGTCCTCTTTTGTCCTGGTGTCTGTCACAGACAGAGAGGGGACTGGCGTGTCCAAAACAGGGGTAGGATGCAGTCCTCTATTGTCCTGGTGTCTGTCAGAGACAGAGAGGGGACTGGCGTGTCCTAAACAGGGAGGATGCAGTCCTCTATTGTCCTGGTGTCTGTCAAGACAGAGAGGGGACTGGCGTGTCCAAAACAGGGGTAGGATGCAGTCCTCTATTGTCCTGGTGTCTGTCACAGACAGAGAGGGGACTGGCGTGTCCAACAGGGGTAGGATGCAGTCCTCTATTGTCCTGGTGTCTGTCAGAGACAGAGAGGGGACTGGCGTGTCCAAAACAGGGTAGGATGCAGTCCTCTATTGTCCTGGTGTCTGTCTCAGAATCCGCATGCTATCTCTCTGGCTCCGCCTCAATCTGTCCATCTGTCTCAATCTGGCACTGTCTCAACTCTGTCCCATCTGTCCATCTGTCTCAATCTGGCACTGTCTCAATCTGTCCATCTGTCCGTTTCTACCTTTCCATTACTGGCCTCTCGTTCCTTCTCTCATTTCTTGCACAGACTGAGTCACACTGAGTGAGTCACAGACGCAGCTAAGTACACACACACACACACACACACACACGGGCACACACGGGCACACCCTGGCAGAATGCTCCTTGAGGCTCTGCCTTCCCCCACTACAGGCCTTAGCCTGTTTCCCCCTCACCCTTCTCTGTCAAATCAACACTATCTTTCCTCTCCCCTTTGCTTCAGGTAGGTGGACCTGAACATATGACTGTTTTTTTGTGTTATTTATTACCACCCATATTTTCATTCATGCAGCTAGCCTGGGCTGGCATTACGTCACCCTCTCCCTGTCCAGTCCTGTCCTCACYGTGCTTATTAAAAGTCCCACTCTAGGTATTACCTTCCTGTTGAAAAACAATATTTTTCAAAAAACAAAAACACACACTTAAGGGTAACAAACACATATATGTTCTGAGCAAAATAGTGTTGTTMTTTTMTTGTTGTTGACACAGTTGCAGAATTCAACGTTTGGCCATTGAAGGAGAAGGTTTGATGGTGAGAAAACAACAGAGAATAGATGGAACACCTGGACAACCTATTGAGAAGAGCCTCTTCAGTCAATCAGCCAATAAACACGCTTCTAGGGAGGTTGGAGGTCTTGAATAATTAATAATGTGTTACACAGAGGTTACTGTTACATTCTATAGGCCTAGTAACTATAGTTACCACACAGAGCCAGGCTGCTGGAGTCTATACTGCCATGGGTTACTGCACAGCCATGCTGCTGGAGTCTATACTGCTATGGTTTACTATACACAGCCATGCTGCTGGAGTCTATACTGCTATGTTTTACTATACACAGCCATGCTGCTGGAGTCTATACTGCCATGGTTTACTGCACAGCCATGCTGCTGGAGTCTATACTGCCATGGTTTACTATACACAGCCATGCTGCTGGAGTCTATACTGCCATGGTTTACTATACACAGCCATGCTGCTGGAGTCTATACTGCCATGGTTTACTCACTGCACAGCCATGCTGCTGGAGTCTATACTGCCTGGTTTACACACAGCCATGCTGCTGGAGTCTATACTGCCATGGTTTCTACACAGCCATGCTGCTGAGTCTATACTGGCCATGGTTTACTACACACAGCCATGCTGCTGGAGTCTATACTGCCATGGTTTACTACACAGCCATGCTGCTGGAGTCTATACTGCCATGGTTTACTCACAGCCATGCTGCTGGAGTCTATACTGCCATGGTTTTACTACACAGCACCATGCTGCTGGAGTCTATACTGCCATGGTTCTAATCACAGCCATGCTGCTGGAGTCTATACTGCCATGGTTTACT
>NW_019943737.1:99150-105832 GCF_002910315.2 Salvelinus sp. IW2-2015 | reverse complement strand
CCTGGAGGTCTTGAATAATTAATAATGTGTTACACAGAGGTTACTGTTACATTCTATAGCCTAGTAACTATAGTTACCACACAGAGCCAGGCTGCTGGAGTCTATATGCCATGGTTTACTGATACACGGCCATGCCTGCTGAGTCTATACTGCCATGGTTTACTGCACAGCCATGGCTGCTGGAGTCTATACTGCCATGGTTTAACTATACAGCCATGCTGCTGGAGTCTATACTGCCATGGTTTACTGCAACAGCCCATGCTGCTGGAGTCTATACTGCCATGGTTTACTATACGCCATGCTGCTGGAGTCCTATACTGCCATGGTTTACTGCACAGCCATGCTGCTGGAGTCTATACTGCCATGGTTTACTGCACAGCCATGCTGCTGGAGTCTATACTGCCATGGTTTACTACACAGCCATGCTGCTGGAGTCTATACTGCCATGGTTTACTACACAGCCATGCTGCTGGAGTCTATACTGCCATGGTTTACTACACAGCCATGCTGCTGGAGTCTATACTGCCATGGTTTACTACACAGCCATGCTGCTGGAGTCTATACTGCCATGTTTTACTCACAGCCATGCTGCTGGAGTCTATACTGCCATGGTTTACTACACAGCCATGCTGCTGGAGTCTATACTGCATGGCTTTACTAACACAGCCATGCTGCTGGAGTCTATACTGCCATGGTTTACTACACAGCCATGCTGCTGGAGTCTATACTGCCATGGGTTTACTACAACAGCCTGCTGCTGGAGTCATATATGCTGCATGGTTTACTATACACAGCCATGCTGCTGGAGTCTATACTGCCATGGTTTACTATACACAGCCATGCTGCTGGAGTCTATACTGCCATGGTTTTACTCACACAGCCATGCTGCTGGAGTCCTATACTGCCATGGTTTACTCGCACAGCCATGCTGCTGGAGTCTATACTGCCATGGTTTACTTACACCAGCCATGCTGCTGGAGTCTATACTGCCATGGTTTACTCACAGCCATGCTGCTGGAGTCTTTACTGCATGGTTTACTAACACACAGCCATGCGCTGGAGTCTATACTGCCATGGTTTACTACACAGCCATGCTGCTGGAGTCTATACTGCCATGGTTTACTATACACAGCCCATGCTGCCTGGAGTCTATACTGCCATGGTTTACTACACACAGCCATGCTGCTGGAGTTTATACTGCCATGGTTACTATAGCACAGCCATGCTGCTGGAGTCTATACTGCCATGGTTTCTTACACACAGCCATGCTGCTGGAGTCTATACTGCCGATGGTTTACCACAAGCCATGCTGCTGGAGTCTATACTGCATGGTTTACTACACAGCCATGCTGCTGGAGTCTATACTGCCATGGTTAACCTCACAGCCATGCTGCTGGAGTCTATACGCCATGGTTTACTATAACACAGCTGCTGCTGGAGTCTATACTGCCATGGTTACTATACACAGCCATGCTGCTGGAGTCTATACTGCCATGGGTTACTGCCACAGCCATGCTGCTGGAGTCTATACTGCCATGGTTTACTATGCACAGCCATGCTGCTGGAGTCTATACTGCCATGGTTTACTATACACAGCCATGCTGCTGGAGTCCTATACTCCCTGGTTTCATAACAGCATGCTGCTGGAGTCTATACTGCCATGGTTTACTATGCACAGCCATGCTGCTGGAGTCTATACTGCCATGGTTTACTATACACAGCCATGCTGCTGGAGTCTATACTGCCATGGTTTACTATACACAGCCATGCTGCTGGAGTCTATACTGCCATGGTTTACTATACACAGCCATGCTGCTGGAGTCTATACTGCCATGGTTTACTAACAAGCCAGCATGCGCTGGAGTCTATACTGCCATGGTTTACTATACAGCCATGCTGCTGGAGTCTATACTGCCATGGTTTACTACACAGCCATGCAGCTGGAGTCTATACTGCCATGGTTTACTACACCAGCCATGCAGCTGGAGTCTATACTGCCATGGTTTACTACACAGCCATGCTGCTGGGTCTATACTGCCATGGTTTACTACACAGCCATGCTGCTGGAGTCTATACTGCATGGTTTACTACACAGCCATGCTGGCTAGAGTCTTCACTGGGACTTTTGTTTTACTGCTACTAGAAACCTGTCCAGGGGGTGTACTTGTACAGCCAAGTCTGCCTCCAAACAGAAGATAGGCTCCTGCCCGTGGGCCGTTCTGGCTCGGACAAGGCTACTTACAACTTACTACAAAGTAACCTTGTCCCCTGGCTAAATTGCCAGAGAGACAGCTGATGGATGGGAATTACTACCAAAGCCTCTTCCGGTAGCCTGGTGGTTCAGCCTGTTTTTAAATCAGCCAACTCTCTCTGTGGTCCATTCATTGTCATGTATGACTTGTCTACCATAGAAGAAGTTGTCTCTCTGTATGGCTTGTCACTAATGGGGAAGCTGTCTCTCTATATGGCTTGTCTACCATAGAAGAAGTTGTCTCCATGTGTGACTCATCTCCATAGAAGAAGTTGTCTCCATGTGGACTCATCTACCATAGAAGAAGTTGTCCCATGTGTGACTCATCTACATAGAAGAAGTTGTCTCCATGTGTGACTCATTACATAGAAGAAGTTGTCTCCATGTGGTGACCATCTACCATAGAAGAAGTTGTCAAACCCCCAGTCTTCCTCCTCACACACAGTCCCTTCAGAAAGTATTCAGACACCTTGACTTATTCCACATTTTGATGTGTCACACAATACTCCATAATGACGTCACAATACTTCATACGGACGTCACGATACTCCATAATGACGTCACGATACTCCATAATGACGTCACGATACTCCATAATGACGTCGATACTATAATGCTAGACTTGCACATTTATTGAAAATGAAATACAGAAATACCTAATTTCATAAGTATTCACACCGGAGTCTATACTTGTAGAAGCACCTTTGGCAGCGATTACAGCTGTGTCTTTCTGGGTAAGTCTCTAAGAGCTTTTCAACCTGGATTGTGCAACATTTGCCCATTATTCTTTTCAAAATTCTTCCAACTCTGTCATTGGTTGTTGATCATTGCTAGACAACCATTTTCAGGTCTTGTCATAGATTAATGTCAAAACTGTAAAAAAAAAAAAATTTAACAACCTATTGAAAATGCTATTGTGTTATTTAAAATAAAAATGTATTGAATGTTACCTTAGACCGTCATAAACATAACCAATGTTTTGTTTTAAAAAAAATCGCGATAATATATAGAAACGTATAATTAACTTTTAGAATGTTGCAGTCATAATGACTGCTCTATAGCTTGACTGGGGGGGTCCCGAGGCCCAGTGGTTTTACTATTAAGTACATTTTTACTCCTGATTTTATTTAGGTTTTGCAATAACAAAGGGTTTGTATACTTATCGACTCAAAACATTTCCTATTTTATTTTTAAATAATTTGTAAAATAATGTCTGCAAAACATAATTCTACTTTGACATTATGGGCTATTGTTTTGTATAGGCCAGTGAACACAAAATCTAAATAGATCCATTTTAAATTCAGGCTGTAACACAATAAAATGTGGAAAAGTCCAAGGGTGTGAATACTTTCTGAAGGCTCTGTAACTTTCAGTGAGGATGGTATTAGCGGAACAGCTCTCTGCCATGTTTGTTTCCATCCACGCAGTGACACACAAAAACAGCTGTTGACGAGAGTCGAAGGAGAATGGCAAGAATCGTACAAGCTGACAGGCAGGGCCAGAAACAGGCAAATAACAGAACAGCAATAACAATAACAGAACAGCATTTTGGGAACCCACAACACTGATGGGGTATTGCATCAGACACACCAGCTAAAAACTCCTATCAGAAAAAAACAAGAAGTGGCTCCAGTGGGGCACGTGATTACAAACACTGAAAAATGGCATGTTGCGTCATGCTGATGGCAGAGTAACGATTTGGCATAGGCAGCATGAGTCCATGGCCCATCCTGTCTGTTGTCAGCAGTACGGGCTGGTGGTGGTGGTGTAATGGTGTGGGGAATGTTTCCCTGGCACACGTTAGGTTCCTTGATACCAATTGAGCAACGGTTCCATGCCCGAAATTCGGTTGTTATGGAGGCAAATGTGGGTCCGACAATGGTATAGATGGGTGTATCTAATAAACTGGCCACTGTGTGTATATCTAGAAAAGGATCAGCCAGCCCAATGTTAAAATATATACACTACCGTTCAAAAGTTTGGGTCACTTCGAAATGTCCTTGTTTTTGAAAGAAAACCAAGTTTTTGGCCATTAAAATAACATCAAATTGATCAGAAATACAGTGTAGGCCATTGTTAAGTGTTTAAATGACTATTGTAGCTGGAAGGCTGTTTTTTTAATGGAATATCTACATAGGCGTCAAGAGGCCCATTATCAGCAACCATCACTCCTGTGTTCCAATGGCACATTGTGTTGCTAATCCAATTATAATTTTAAAAGGCTAATTGATCATTAGAAAACCCTTTTGCAATTATGTAAGCACAGATGAAAACTGTTGTTCTGATTAAAGAACAAAAAACTGGCCTTCTTTAACTAGTTGAGTATCTGGAGCATCAGCATTTGTGTTCGATTACAGGCTCAAAATGGCCAGAAACAAAGACCTTCCTTCTGAAACTCGTCAGTCTATTCTTGTTCTGAGAAATGGCTATTCCATGCAGAAATTGCCAGAAACTGAAGATCTCATACAACGCTGTGTCTACTCCCTTCACAGAACAGCGCAAACTGGCTCTACAGAATAGAAAGAGGAGTGGGAGGCCCTGGTGCACAACTGAGGAAGAAGACAAGTACATTAAGTGTCTAGTTTGAGAAACAGACGCCTCACAAGTTCTCAACTGGCAGCTTCATTAAATAGTATCCGTAAAACACCAGTCTCAACGTCAACAGTAAATAGGCGACTCCAGATGCTGGCCTTCCGCTGCAAAGAACCATAATAAAGGACACCAATAAGAAGAAGAGACTTGCTTGGGCCAAGAAACACAAGCAATGGTCATTAGACCGGTGAAAATCTGTCCTTTGGTCTGATGAGTCCAAATTTGAGATTTTGGTTCTACACTGCCGTGTCTCTGTGAGACGCAGAGTAGGTGAACGGATGATCTCCACATGTGTGGTTCCCACCGTGAAGCATGGAGGTGGTGGTGTGATGGTGCTTGCTGGTGACACTGTCTGTGATTTATTTAGAATTCAAGGCACACTTAACCAGCATGGCTACCACAGCATTCTGCAGGATACGCCATACCATCTGGTTTGCGCTTAGTGGGACTATAATTTGTTTTTCAACAGGACAATGACGCAACACACCAGGCTGTGTAAAGGCTATTTGGCCAAGAGGAGAGGATGGAGTGCTGCATCAGATGACCTGGCCTCCACAATCACCCAACACCTCAACCCAGTTGAGATGGTTTGGGATGAGTTTTGGACCGCAGAGTGAAGGAAAAGCAGCCAACAAGTGCTCAGAATGTGGGAACTCCTTCAAGACTGTTGGAAAAGTATTCCAGGTGAAGCTGGTTGAGAGAATGCCAAGAGTGTCCAAAGCTGTCATTAAGGAAAAAAGTGGCTACTTTGAAGAATCTAAAATATATTTTGATTTGTTTAACCTCACTAGGGTAGGGGGCACTATTTTCACCTCCGGATGAAAAGCGTGCCCAAAGTAAACTGCCTGCTACTCAGGCCCAGAAGCTAGGATATGCATATAATTAGTAGAAAATTAAAATAATGTCTGTGAGTATAACAGAAGTGAAATGGCATTCGAAAACCTGAGGAAAATCCATCCAGGAA
Organism: Salvelinus sp. IW2-2015; assembly: GCF_002910315.2. Classification (NCBI taxonomy): domain Eukaryota; kingdom Metazoa; phylum Chordata; class Actinopteri; order Salmoniformes; family Salmonidae; genus Salvelinus; species Salvelinus sp. IW2-2015. Next base: position 100,025 of record NW_019943737.1, on the reverse strand, counting down.
GTGCCATTATTTTGAAATGGCTGTTTTTCCAATGAAAGCCTATCCACCATTTAAAGGGATAGGAGCCAGATTCCGTTCCCTATGGCTTCCACTAGTTGTGAACAGTCTTAAGACATTGTTTCAGGGTTTTATTCTGAAAAATTAGGGAGAATGACAACTTTGAGTGAGTGGATAGTGGGATGTCCCCAGAGCTGTTTCCTGCGCGCGACCGAGAATGCGCCTTTCTTGTTTTTCTTTTATATTGACGACGCTATTGTCCGGTTGAAATATTATCGATTATTCCGTTTAAAAACAACCTAATGACTGATTATCTGCCTGTTGTGACCGCATTTGAGCCATTGGATTACTGAACAAAACGCGCCAACAGTAATTTAGGTTTTTGGATATAAAGAGGGGCTTTATCGAACAAAACAAACATTTATTGTGTAACTGGGAGTCTTGTGAGTGCAATCATACGAAGATCATCAAAGGTAAGTGATTCATTTTATTGCTATTTCTGACTTTCATGACTAATCTACTTGGCTGGTAACTGTATGTAATGTTTTGTGTGCTGAGCGCGCTGTCCTCAGATAATCGCATGGTTTGCTTTCGCCGTAAAGCCTTTTGAAATCTGACACGGCGGCTGGATTAACAACAAGTTAAGCTTTATTTTGATGTATTACACTTGTGATTTCATGAAAGTTAAATATTTATAGTATTTATTGAATTTGGCGCTCTGCAATTTCACCGGATGTTGGCCAGGTGGGACGGTAGCGCCCCACACCCCCTATAGAGGTTAACACTTTTTTGGTTACTACATGATTCCATATGTGTTATTTCATAGTTTTGATGTCTTCACTATTATTCTACAATGTAGAAAATAGTAAAAAAATAAA
>NW_019943737.1:86978-95526 GCF_002910315.2 Salvelinus sp. IW2-2015 | reverse complement strand
GCGATCCTATTGAAGTCAATATTTACAGCTTCCATATTATTGTCAGGTGCAGACCCATCGTCTTACCTGTATTCCTGGTTGCTCCCAGAACAGAGGAATGGAACCACGGATCTGGATGAAGGAAGACACCTGGTCATCCAGGAAGATCACCTGCAGACAGAAGAAGAAGAAGAAGAAGAAGGAAGAAGACAGAAGACAAAAGAAGAAGACAGAAGGAGAAGGAAGAAGATAGAAGAAGACAGGAGAAGGAAGAAGAAGAAGAAAACAGAAGACAAAAGAAGAAGACAGAAGGAGAAGGAAGAAGATAGAAGAAGACAGAAGAAGGAAGAAGAAGAAGACAGAAGAATTAGACAAAAGAAGAAGACAGAAGGAGAACAATACTTTAGTCATCTCCCAGGCCCTCCGACATACACACCCATACATTTATTTATTTTAAATTTTTTAACCTTTATTTAATTAGGCGAGTCAGTTAAGAACAAATTCTTATTTACAATGACGGCCTAGGAACAGTGGGTTAACTGCCTTGTTCAGGGGCAGAACGACAGCTCGGGGATTCGATCCAGCAACCTTTCCAGCAACCAGCAACCTTTCAGTTACTGGCCCAACGCTCTAACCACTAGGCTACCTGCCGCACCATACTATAGTCAAATAGATATGCATGGACGCACAGACTCAGACACTAGTGTGGATAGGCTGGAGTAGAGGACAGCCACAGTGCCGAGAGAAACGTTTGTTATTCCCTTCTGAAACTGTTGTGATTAAGGTTGTGATAAAATCAAATATGAATACATAGGACAGTGTTAATGTTGAATTTACAGACGGGAACGATTAATTAAATATCAGAACGGAAGTTAGTATTCGATTATTTGGGAGAGTATACCTTTTTAGATAATTACAAACCCTTTAGAAAACTATGTGACATTGCTACAATAGACCATTACATTTGAAATGTGTATAAAACAAACATTTTTATGACAGTATGTTCAGCTCTTTCCCTCTCCTACCAGACTACCTGTTCAGTCCCTACGAATTACGCCACCGGTCTAATGTCACCTCCCTTCCCTCTCCCTCCAGACACTACCTGTTCAGTCTGCTACGAAGTAAGCCCACCGGTCCTTAAATGTCACTCCTTCCCTTCTCCCCCAGACCTACCTGTTCATGTCTCTTACGAAGAGCCCACCAGTGCTAAATGTCACTCCTTCCCTCTCCCGTCCAGACCTACCTGTTCAGGTCGCCTACGAAGTAGCCCACGGTCTAATGTCAAACCTCCTTCCCTCCCCTCCCAGACCTACCCTGGTATCAGTCTCTACAAGTAAGTGCCCACCACGTCTTAAGTTCATCCTCCTCTCCCTCCAGACCTACCTGTTCAGTCTCTTACGAAGGTAGCCCACCGTTATGTCACCCTCTTCCCTCTCCTTCAACCTACCTGTTCAGTCATCTACCGAAGTAGCCCACCGGTCTAATCGTCACCTCTTCCCTCTTCCCTCGCAGACTACCTGTTCAGGTCTCTACGAGTAGCCACCGGTTCTAATGTCACCTCCTTCCTCTCCCCTCCAGACCCCTGTCTTAACAGTCCCTACGAAGTAGCCCCTGGTCTAAATGTCAGCCATCCTTCCCTCTCCCTCGCCAGAGACCTACCTGTTTCGTTCTATGAAGTTGGCCACCTGTCTAATGTCACCTCCTTCCCTCTCCCTCCAAACCTACCCGTTCAGTCTCTTACGAAAAGTAGCCCAACGTCTAATGTCACCTCCTTCCCTCTCCCTCCAGACCTACCTGTTCAGTCTCTACGAAGTAGGCCGCACCGGTCTAATGTCACCTCCTTCCCTCGTCCCTCCGACCTACCTGTTCAGTCTCTACGAAGTTAGCCCATCCGGTCTAAATGTCACTCCTTCCCTTCTCGCCTCCCAGACCTACCTTTAGTCTCTACGGAAGTAGCCACCGTCTAATGTACCTCCTTCCTCTCCTTCCGAGACCTACCTGTTCAGTCTCTACGGAAGTAGCCCCACCGGTGCTATGTCACCTCTTGCCCTCTCCCTCCAGACGCTACCTGTTCAGTCCCTACGAAGTAAGCCCAACCGGTCTAATGTCCACCTGTCCTTCCTCTCCTCCACGACCCACTGTTCAAGTTCTCTACGAAGTAGCCCGACCGTCTAATGTCACCCCTCCTTCCCTCTCCTCCAGACCTACCCTGTTCAGTCTCTACGAAGCTAGGCCCACCGCGTCTAATGTCATCTCCTTCCCTCTACCTGCCAGACGTCTACCTGTTAGTCCCTACGAAGTAGCCCACCGGTCTAATGTCCCTCCTTCCCTCTGCCCTCCAGACCTACCTGTTCAGTCTCTACGAAGTAGCCACGGTCTAATGTCAATCTCCTTCCCTCTCCCTCCAGACTACCTGTTCAGTCCTACCGAAGGTAGCCCACCGGTCTAATGTCACCTCCTTCCCTCTCCTCCAGACTACCTGTTCAGTCTCTACGAAGTAGCCCACCGGTCTAATGTCACCTCCTTCCCTCTCCCTCCAGACCTACCTGTTCAGTCTCTACGAAGTAGCACCGGTCTAATGTCACCTCCTTCCTCTCCCTCCAGACCTACCTGTTCAGTCTCTACGAAGTAGCCCACCGGTCTAATGTCACCTCCTTCCCTCTCCCTCCAGACCTACCTGTTCAGTCTCTACGAAGTAGCCCACCGGTCTAATGTCACCTCCTTCTCTCCCTCCAGACCTACCTGTTCAGTCTCTACGAAGTAGCCCACCGGTCTAATGTCACTCCTTCCCTCTCCCTCCAGACCTACTTGTTCAGTCTCTACGAAGTAGCCCACCGGTCTAATGTCACCTCCTCCCTCTCCCTCCAGACCTACCTGTTCAGTCTCTACGAAGTAGCCCACCGGTCTAATGTCACCTCCTTCTCTCCCTCCAGACCTACCTGTTCAGTCTCTACGAAGTAGCCCACCGGTCTAATGTCACCTCCTTCCTCTCCCTCCAGACCTACCTGTTCAGTCTCTACGAAGTAGCCACCGGTCTAATGTCACCTCTTCCCTCTCCCTCCAGACCTACCTGTTCAGTCTCTACGAAGTAGCCAACCGGTCTAATGTCACCTCCTTCCCTCTCCCTCCAGACCTACCTGTTCAGTCTCTACGAAGTACCACCGGTCTAATGTCACCTCCTTCCCTCTCCCTCCAGACCTACCTGTTCAGTCTCTACGAAGTAGCCCACCAGTCTAATGTCACCTCCTTCCTCTCCCTCCAGACCTACCTGTTCAGTCCTCGAAGTAGCCCACCGGTCTAATGTCACCTCCTTCCCTCTCCCTCCAGACCTACTGTTCAGTCTCTACGAAGTAGCCCACCGGTCTAATGTCACCTCCTTCCCTCTCCTCCAGACCTACCTGTTCAGTCTCTACGAAGTAGCCCACCGGTCTAATGTCACCTCCTTCCCTCTCCCTCCAGACCTACCTGTTCAGTCCCTACGAAGTAGCCCACCGGTCTAATGTCACCTCCTTCCCTCTCCCTCCAGACCTACCTGTTCAGTCTCTACGAAGTTGGCCACCTGTCTAATGTCACCTCCTTCCCTCTCCCTCCAGACCTACCTGTTCAGTCTCTACGAAGTAGCCCACCGGTCTAATGTCACCTCCTTCCTCTCCCTCCAGACCTACCTGTTCAGTCTCTACGAAGTGCCACCGGTCTAATGTCACTCCTTCCCTCTCCCTCCAGACCTACCTGTTCAGTCTCTACGAAGTAGCCACCGGTCTAATGTCACCTCCTTCCCTCTCCCTCCAGACCTACCTGTTCAGTCTCTACGAAGTAGCCCACCGGTCTAATGTCACTCCTTCCCTCCCCTCCAGACCTACCTGTTCAGTCTCTACGAAGTAGCCCACCGGTCTATGTCACCTCCTTCCTCTCCTCCAGACCTACCTGTTCAGTCTCTACGAGTAGCCCACCGGTCTAATGTCCACTCCTTCCCTCTCCTCCAACCTACCTGTTCAGTCTCTACGAAGTAGCCCACCATCTAATGTCACCTCCTTCCCTCTCCTCCAGACCTACCTGTTCAGTCTCTACGAAGTACGCCCACCGGTCTAATGTCACCTCCTTCCCTCTCCCTCCAGACCTACCTGTTCAGTCTCCTACGAAGTAGCCCCACCGGTCTAATGTCACCTCCTTCCCTCTCCCTCCAGACCTACCTGTTCAGTTTCTACGAAGTAGCCCACCGGTCTAATGTCACCTCCTTCCCTCTCCCTCCAGACCTACCTGTTCAGTCCTCTACGAAGTTGCCCACCGGTCTAATGTCACCTCCTTCCCTCTCCCTCCAGACCTACCTGTTCAGTCTCTACGAAGTAGCCCACCGGTCTAATGTCACCTCCTTCCCTCTCCTTCCAGACCTACCTGTTCAGTCCTACGAAGTAGCCCACCGGTCTATATGTCACCTCCTTCCCTCTCCTCCAGACCTACCTGTTTAGTCTCTCTACGAAGTAGCCCACCGTCTAATGTCACTCCTTCCCTCTCCCTCCAGACCTACCTGTTCAGTCTCTACGAAGTAGCCACCGGTCTAATGTCACCTCCTCTTCCCTCTCATTCCAGGACCTACCTGTTTCAGTCTCTACGAAGTAGCCCACCGGTCAATGTCACCTCCTTCCCTCTCCCTCCAGACTACCTGTTCAGTCTCTACGAAGTAGCCACCGGTCTAAATGTCACCTCCTTCCCTCTCCCCAGAACTACCTGTTCAGGTCTCTACGAAGTAGCCCACCGGTCTAATGTCACTCCTTCCCTCTCCCTCCAGACCCTACCTGCCTTCTCAGTCTTCTACGATAGCCCAGGCGCGTGTTTTCATAATGTCACCTCCTTCCTCTCCCTCCAGACCTACCTGTTCAGTCTCTACGAAGTTGGCCACCTGTCTATGTCACCGTTTCCCTCTCCTCCAGAACCTACCTGTTCAGTCTCTACAGGAAGGTTGGCACCGTGTTCCAGTCATCGTTGGTGCCCCACTCGGACGTTGAAAGTTTTCTCTCCGGCCCCTCTCTGAGCTGGATAGAGCGGGAGATGACGCATGGCCTGTTGAGCTTTTGTCTCTCGCGTATGACTGTCCTCCCTGATCTCCACCCCGCACGACAGCATCAACTACGCTTCCAACAACCAAGTTCATCACAGTTCACACCGTAGTGCTTTAGGTGAGGTGAAAGGGTAATGGTTACTCCCAGGGGGAGTACGACGAGACCATTCAACCTAGCCATCCAACAACCAGATCAAATCACAGTTCACACCGTCACGTGCTTTACCTGTGGAAGGTTGATATTTGCTGGACTTGGTTCCTTAGGGGGAGACGAGAGAAAGACACAGTGACGAGTGACAGTGTATACGAGCCATGATGCCACTAAGCAACACGGGCAGCAGATGCAGCCACGAAAATGGCTTGAGGAAAGATTAGGTCAAAATGAGGCTTGAGGAAAATGGGTGCAAAATGAGAAGCTTGAGGAAAATGAGGTGCAATATGAGCTACGATTGTGAGGTGCAAATTGAGCTTGGGGATAATGAGGTGCAATATGAGCATTAAGGATAGTGAGGTGCAAATGAGCTTTTGGGATAATGAGGTGCATATGAGCATTAGGATAATGAGGTGCAATATGAGATTAGGATAATGAGTGCATTATGATCATTAGGATAATGAGGTGCAACTATGAGCGTTTAGATAGTGAGGTGCAATGATGGAGTCTTTAGGATAATGGAAGGTGCAAAATGAGCTTAGGATACATGAGTGCAATATGATCATTGGATAATGAGGTGCACTAATGAGTCTTAGGATAGTGAGGTGCAATATGAGCTTTAAGGATAATGAGGTGCAAAATGAGCATGCGGATAATGAGGTGCAATTGAGCTACGATTATGTGTGCAATATGAGCTTAGGATAATGAGGTGCAATAATGAGCTTTAATAGGATAATGAGGTGCAAAATGAGCTTCAGGATAATGAGGTGCTAAGAGCTTTAGGATAATGAGGTGCACTATGACGCTTTAGGATAGTGAGGTGGCAATATGAGCCTTATGGATAATGAGGTGCAATATGAGCTTTAGGTATGAGGTGCAAAATGAGCTTAAGGATAATGAGGTGCAATACGAGCTTTAGGATAATGAGGGGTGCAATATGTAGCATTAGGATAATGAGGTGCGAATATGATATTAGGATATGAGGTGCACTAGATGAGCTTTTAGGGATAGTGGAGGTGCAATATGAGGCTAGGAATAATGAGGTCATATATGAGCTTTTAAGGATAATGAGGTGCAAAAGTGAGGCTTCAGGATAATGGAGGTGCAAATAAGAGCTTTAGGATAGTGAGGTGCAATATGAGCTTTAGCATAAATGAAGGTGCAATATGAGCTAACGATTATGATGTGGCAATATGAGCTTAAGGATAAATGAGGTGCATAAATGAAGCTTCAGGATATGAGGTGCAAATGAGCTTCAGGATAATGAGGTGCAAAATGAGCTTCAGGATAATGAGGTGCACTAGAGCTTTTAGGATATGAGGTGCAATGATGAGTCTTTAGGATTAATAGGTGCAATATGAGCTTTAACGGATAATGAGGTGCAATATGAGCATTAGGATAATGAGGTGCCAATATGAGCTTTACATTTACATTTAAGTCATTTAGCAGACGCTCTATCAGAGCGACTTACAAATTGGTAATGAGGTCGCATTTTGAGCATTGGATAAATGAGGTCCAAGTATGAAAGGGGATACCTAGTCAGTTGAGCAACAATGCATTCAACTGACATTTGTTGCTCGGAATTATGACGGTCAAATATGATGTTGGTACAATAATACCTATAAATGACGATAAATAGTTTGTATTGAGGTTTACATTTTAGTGATTTGAACAGATGCTTCATCCCAGTAGGTGCATTCAAACTGAAAGTAGTAAGCCAGCAGGAAGACGAGACTAGGTAGGGACATAGGTTAGGACTAGGTTAGGACTAGGTGAGGAACTAGGTTAGGACTAGTTACGGAACTAGGTTAGGACTAGGTTAGGACTGTTAGGTAAGGAATAGGTTAGGCTAGTTAGGACTAGGTTAGGACTAGGTAGGAACTAGGTTAGGACTAGGTAGGACCTAGGTTAGGAGCTAGGTAGGAACTAGGTTAGGACTAAGGTGAGGACTAGGTAGGAACTTAGGGTTAGGACTAGGTTTAGGACTGAAGGTTAGGACTAGGTTTAGGATAGGTAAGGACACATAGGTTAGGACTAGGTTGGACTAGGTTAGGACTAGGTAAGGAATAGGTTTAGGACTAGGTTAGGACTAGGTAGGGAAGGTTAGGACTAGGTTAGGAACTAGTTAGGACTAGGTAGGACTCGGTAGGAACTAGGTTAGGTGTTAGGTTAGGAACCTAGGTTAGGACTAGGTAGGAACTAGGTTAGGAGTAGGTTTAAGGAAACTAGGTTGGAGTAGGTAGGAACTGTTAGGGACTGAGGTTAGACTAGTTAGGACTGGGTTTATGGACTAGTGTAGGAACTAGGTTAGGACTAGGTAGGAAACTAGGTTAGGACTAGTAGGAACTAGGTTAGGACTAGTTTAGACGTAGGTAGGAATATGGGGGTTAGGACTAGGGTAGGACTAGGTTAGGACTAGGTAGGGACTGGTTAGCGACTGGTTAGGACTAGGTAGGACTAGGTTAAGGACAGGTTAGGAACTAGGTTAGGACTAGGTTAGGACTAGGTAGGAACTAGGTTTAGGACTAGGTAGGAATAGGTGGAATAGGTTTAGGACTGGTTTAGGACTAGGTAGGACTAGGTTAGGACTGGTCGGAACTAGGTTTAGGACTAGGTTAGGACTAGGTAGGAACTAGGTTAGACCTAGGTTAAGGACCGTAGGGTTAGGCTATGGTTATGACTAGGTGGAACTAGGTAGGAACTAGTAGGAGACAAGGTAGGACCAGATTAAGGACTAGTTGGACTAGATAAGGACTAGGTAGGACCAGATAGGGGACTAGGTTTAGGACTAGGTTAGGATTGGTTAGGACTAGGTAGGAACTAGGTTAGGACGTAGGTGTGATCCTAGATAGCGACCAGGTAAGGGACAGATAGAGGACTGTTAGGACCAATAAGGACTAGGTAGGACTAGGTAGGCCAGATAATGACTAGGAGGACAGGAGACCAGATAGGACTGTAGGACGCAGATAGGACTAGGAAGGACTAGGTAGGTACCAGATAAGGATCTAGGTTAAGGACTAGGTTAGGAGCTAAGGTTATGTGCTAGGTTAGGATACTAGATAAGGATAGGTAGGAGCTAGTTTAGGACTAGGTAGGACCAAATACAGGACTAGGTAGACCAGGTTAGGACTAGGCGAGACCAGGTAAGGACTAGGTAGAACCAGGTAGTAATCCAGTGGACATAGGTAGACGGGAGAGAGACGGGTAAGGATAGGTAGGCAGGTACTAGACCAGGTAGACTAGGTAACACTAGGTCCATACGAAGAAGAGGTTAGTAATATAATTATTATATGTGTTTCCACTCCTCACCAGAAGAAGCGGTTGTCTGTGGTGTCCTCTTGGATTTCGCGGTGAGCGGATGG
>NW_019943737.1:81372-86953 GCF_002910315.2 Salvelinus sp. IW2-2015 | reverse complement strand
GTTTATGTAAAAAGTTGCCACCTGTCTAATGTCACCTCCTTCCCTCTCCCTCCAGACCACCTGTTCAGTCTCTACGAAGTAGCCCACCGGTCTAATGTCACCTCCTTCCCTCTCCCTCCAGACCTACCTGTTCAGTCTCTACGAAGTAGCCCACCGGTCTAATGTCACCTCCTTCCTCTCTCTCCAGACCTACCTGTTCAGTCTCTACGAAGTAGCCACCGGTCTAATGTCACCTCCTTCCCTCTCCCTCCAGACCTACCTGTTCAGTCTCTACGAAGTAGCCCACCGGTCTAATGTCACCTCCTTCCCTCTCCTCCAGACCTACCTGTTCAGTCTCTACGAAGTAGCCCACCGGGCTAATGTCACCTCCTTCCCTCTCCCTCCAGACCTACCTGTTCAGTCTCTACGAAGTAGCCCACCGGTCTAATGTCACCTCCTTCCCTCTCCCTCCAGACCTACCTGTTCAGTCTCTACGAAGTACCCACCGGTCTAATGTGTCACTCCTCCCTCTCCCTCCAGACCTACCTGTTCAGTCTCTACGAAGTGCCCACCGTCTAATGTCACCTCCTTCCCCTCCCCTCCAGACCTACCCGTTCAGTCTCTACGAAGTAGCCCACCGGTCTAATGTCACCTCTTCCCTCTCCCTCCAGACCTACCTGTTCAGTCTCTACGAAGTAGCCCACCGGTCTAATGTCACCTCCTTCCCTCTCCCTCCAGACCTACCTGTTCATTCTCTACGAAGTAGCCCACCGGTCTAATGTCACCTCCTCCCTCTCCTCCAGACCTACCTGTCAGTCTCTACGAAGTAGCCACCGGGGTTGAGGCTGAGGTCCATGCTGATGCCGCTAGAGGACCAAGCGAAATAAAAGTTCCCAGAGTTCAGGACTTTCCTGACATCAGCGATGCGGTCCTCGTCACTCGGGTCGTTCTTCAGAGAAACAAACTCTGTAGACGTGACCCGGAACACCTCAGAGTCTTGCACCTTCCCTACGGAGCTACAGCCTGCTGCTACCACCAAGCTGTGGAGCATGGAATCACCTGGAGAGAGGGAGGAGGGGGGGAAGACAGAAAAGGAGATGGAGGAGAGGCGGGAAGGGAGGATGGAGAGGAGAGAATGAGAGGAGAGTTGAGGAAAGGAGGAGATAGGGAGGAAGAGAGGAGGATGAAGAGAGGAGAGAGGGAGAGGAGACAAGGAGAAGGAGGAAGAGCGGGAGAGGAGTCGAGGAGGAGGAGAGGAAAGAGGGAGAAGGAGGACGAGAGGGGAGAGGAGACGAGGAGGAAGAGAGGGAGACGAGACGAGGAGGAAGAGAGGAGAGAGGGAAAAGGAGATGAGGAGGAGGAAGAGGAGGAGACGATGAGGAGGAGGAAGAGGAGGAGAGGAGACAAGGAAGAGATGAGAGGGAGACGAGGAGGAAGATAGGAGAGAGAGCAGGAGAGGAGACAAGGAGGGAGAGAGGACGAGGAAGAGAGGGAGAAGGAGTGGAGAACGTGGAGGAAGAGGAGAGGGAGAAGGAGTGGAGATGAAGAGGAGGAGAGGGGGTTGAATGATAAGACAGAGAAAAGGAGGAAGAGAAGGAGATAGTAAAAACATGGGGAGATGGAAATAGCAGGAGGGAAAGATAGAGACGATAGGATGAGAAGAGATAGAGGCAGAGGAAGAACCGTGTGTTAAACCCCATGCCATCATACTGTCATTACCAGTAGAGGGTTAACTGAGCTTGTTGTTTGCCTYCCTTCCTTCCTTCCTTCKMWGTCAGTAAACAGGTAGTGTTATATCAACGTGATCTGATCTGTAAAACTGYCTTTAATCTGTTTAAAGCGTAGCTTCCTACCATGTTATCATAACAGGCAGGCCTTCAAGATCAAGCAGAGGGCAGGAGACAGAGAAGCTCTGCAGTCAACAGGCAGGATTTACTATAGACTACAGGCTTCTCACAACCCTACAGTTCAACGCATTGTTTTAGCAACCCTTTGAAATGGCATTGATTACAACTAGGAAGAATGTTCTGCATTTYCCATGTGATCAACCATGCTTCATTGGGCTGGGCGATATGGCCAAGATGTCATATCACATTTTGACGTTATGGCAGTATTTTATATTTATCAACAATAAAAATGTCTAAATATGTTTTATGAGAAGTTCATGACCCTAGAGTGGAAAACGCAAACATAAGTGATTTCAAATAGGTATTTCTACATTCTGATTGTTTTATAATGTTCAACTAAACAATTTTCAGCATTTTCATAAAAATGTCTGCATTTCCTGCACTTTCTTTGTTATCCTTTCCACACTGTATGATATGGACAAAACACCCAGGCCTAGTTATATTGGTGAACTGTTGAAATCATTGAAATGTAATGATTATTCTAATAGTTGGAATATAGTGGGCAGCACCTTGAATTAGAGGTCGACCGATTAAATCGGCATGGCCGATTAATTAGGGCCGATTTCAAGTTTTCATATCAAATCGGTAATCGTCATTTTTGGACGCCGATTATGGCCCGATTACATTGCATTCCGCGAGGAAACTGCGTGGCAGGCCGACCACCTGTTACGCGAGTGCGGCAAGGAGCTAGCTAGCATTAAACTTATCCTTATAAAAACATCAATCTTCAGATAATTATTAGTTAACGGTACACATGGTTGAATGAATTTACTAGGTACTAGCTTGTCCTGCGTCCAATGCAGTGACTGTAATTTATCATGCATCACAGCCTACTTGTGGCCAAACGGCGTGATGATTTAAACAAAAGCGACAATCGTTGCACGAATACCTAACCATAAACAGCTAGCTAGCTAGCTAACATATTCATGCTTCACCTATTCCTCTCTGATTTAGAAGATTTTTCCCAAACATGCTGACCTAGACCTACACCAGGAGTATACTACGAAGCAAGATCAAGGAGTTAGCCAGCTAACTTGTCTGAATATTCTGAAATAACTTTTTKGTTTTTAGAAAAATAAGCWTGAAATGGGCTAAACAACCAAAACACACAGATCTATGTTTAGCTTTTTTTATGAACCAGAAAATCAACTGTTATTTCTGGTTGTTTTATCAAAGTTATCTGGCTAACTCATTGCCAATGTTTTGTAGTATACCCCTTAGCTATCCAGCTAACTAGCGCTTAGCATTAACAGCTAACGCGATTTATTTTTAGACACAAATTGCAAAAATACACAAACTGAATGGCAAGTGAAGTGCTCGTGACTCCGTGGTCGAGCAACACCAACAACCGCTCTCTCCTGATGAACAGGGGGCAGGGTTGTGGGAAGCGGCATTGCAGGACAGGGAGAGACGACTTGCAAGTCGCAAACAGAGTAAACTATAAATACGGACATTACGCGCGCCGGAGTTGCTTATCACATATAACAAACCAAACATTAAAATACCATTATAGAAGGTAAAGAAAAAACCCCAAAAATCCGGGATCGGTCCATCTACATTTTCACCGGTGTTGCAAAACATTTTGATGAAAACCGTTTCCTAATATTGAGTCTGCACCCGAACCCACTTTTGCCCTCATGAACCCCCTCAATACAGTCGGGTATGGACTCTACAGGTGTCGAAAACGCATGTTCCACAGGGATGGCTGGCCCCATGGTGGACCAATGCTTATCCCAACAGTTGTGTCAGGTTTGGCTGGATGTCCTCTTGGGTGGTGGACCATTCTTGATACCACAGAGGAAAACTGTTGAGTGTGGGAAAAAAACCCAGCAGCGTTTGCCAACGGGTTTTTTTCCTTTGGGACACAAACCGGTGCCGCCTGGCACCTTACTACCATACCCCGTTTTAAAAGGCACTTCAATAGTTGTCTTGGCCCGCTTCACCCTCTGAATAGCACACACAACACCACACAATCCATGTCTCAATTTTCTCAAGGCTTAAAAATCCTTCTTTAAACGCCTTCCATCCATCACAACTGGTTGAGAGTGGCATTTAACAAGTGTAACAGTCAATATAGAATCTACTAAGCTTCTCACCGTCGAATCCATCCGGGGTAAGTTCCACTATTGTCAATGGAGAAGGAGCAGGTGTTCTTAATGTTTTGTCCAGTCATTATATAGTAAAATGCATTATACCACCCAACCCTAATACTTCTCAAAGGGATAACATTAGATCCATGCTAGGCTATATGATTATACGCTGCTGTATCCAAAAGGGTGTTTACAGTAAATCAGACCCCCCAGGTGTCAAGTGACTCACCCAGGTTGAGGCGAAGAACTCCCAGAATCCCATAGGCGTCCATCATCTTGGTGTAGGTGTTCTTAATGGCGTCCTTCTCTGCTGCCGCTGGCGGATGGACAAGAGACAGGACTATCATTATACCAAAGACAACACTCATTATGTAACGTACAATAGTTACTTGACAAGTGCTTCGAGAAAGTATTCACATCCCTTGACTTTTACACATAATTTGTTGTGTCACAAAGTGGGATTAAAATGGATTTAATTGTAATTTTTTTGTCAACGATCTACACAAAATACGCTAATGTCAAATTGGAAGAAAAATTTGATTTATTTTTMATTTATTTTTTAAATTGGAAAAATAAAACCCTAATATATCTTGATTAGTTAAGTATTCAACCCCCTGAGTCAATATATGTTAGAATCACCTTTGGCAGCGACTACAGCTGTGAGTCTTTCTGGGTAATTCTCTTAGAGCTTTCCACACCTGGATTGTGCAACATTTTCCCATTATTCCCAAATTCTTCAAGCTCTGTCAAATCGGTTGTTGATCGTCGCTAGACAACCATTTCAAACAGATTTAAGTCACAACTGTAACTCGGCCACTCAGGAACATTCAATGTCTTCTTCGTAAGCAACTCCAGTTTAGATTTAACCTTGTGTTTTATGTTATTGTCCTGCTGACAGGTGAATTCATCTCCCAGTGTCTGGTGGAATGCAGACTGAACCAGGTTTTCCTCTAGGATATTGCCTGTGCTTAGCTCCATTCTGTTTCTTTTTTATCCTGAAAAACTCCCCTGTCGTTAACGATTAGAAGCATACCCATAAAATGATGCAGCCACCACTAMGCTTGAAAATATGGAGAGTGGTACCACAACGGTGTGTCCTCAGTCCCCTCGTGTACACCCTGTATACCCACGACTGCGTCGCCTCACACGGTTCCAACTCCATCATCATGTTTCTGATGACACGACAGTAGTAGGCCTGATTATCAACAACAAGGAGAGTGCCTACAGGGACGAGYCACTCTGACGGTGTGGTAAACAACCTATCCCATCAACGTATCGTAACGTAACGCAAAACAAAGGAGCTCATTATGGACTTCAGGAGGAACCAGGCTGGGCACGCCCCCATCCTCATCAACGAGGCCGCCGTTGTGATGGTACAAAATGTCCATCTCAGAGGAGCTGAAACGGTCAAACCACACGGACACCGTGGTGAAAGACTCTTCAACCGCAGGAGGGTGAAGAAATTKATCCTGTCCCCGAGGACCCTCACAGTATTCTACAAGAGCACCATTGAGAGCATACTGTGGGGCTACATCACGGTCTGGTACGGCAACTCCACCGCCGCGGACCGCAAGGTGCTACAGAGGGTGGTACACTCAGCTGAAT
>NW_019943737.1:76021-81264 GCF_002910315.2 Salvelinus sp. IW2-2015 | reverse complement strand
ATCGGTGCATTTTAAGACAACCACATCACAGTCATCGATAGAGTAAGGAAGTAGGAAGTTACATAGGAAGTAAGGAGAGTAGGAAGTCTACATAGGAAGTAAGTTCCTGATTCACAGTATCTCTTTTTTTTGCGTTTCCAGGTGTGACATCATCTGGAGCCTCATCTTGGATCTAGCCTGGCCTTCAGCAAAGTGATTATTCGCATCTACCACAAGTTGGACCCGCCCACCGTACAGGCGGTCATCGTGGAAACAGGAACAGAGAGTTGAATGCCTCATGTTCGAGTCGGGCGCCGTGCCGTGCTATGTAAGACACGAATGGCGCTGATTGGTTAATGGATTAGATCACAGATACTTTCGTCACGGTTCAACGAAAAACTTATACACATTTTATACATTGGCTTAGATTACCATGTTCAATCCCCACTTACACCATTCGCTGTGTTTTAGATAGACTTGGACATATTGATTATACGGGCCGAATGCCATCAACATGCAGATCAAAGATACACAAGAGACGCCTTAATCCCTTCCCCTCTATAAATCAGGTCCGCTGCAGTGCAGTGGAAAAACAAGTGGAGGAGTAAACTGGTTGTAAAATGGTTGTCACTCTTCAACAGTTCTTAGTTGTCCTAGCAATCGCACCTGAATCTAGCCATTAATAAATGTACATTTCTGGGTGGTGCTTAAAGACATACCAGCTGGGGCAAAAAAGTATTTAGCCTAGCCACCAATTCGTGCAAGTTCTCCTCTTAAAAAGATGAGAGAGGCCCTTGGTCAATAACAAGAAGTTTACTCTCAATACTTTGGTCTTATCTACCCCTTGTTGGCCGAATGACAGAGCGTCAAACGTTTTCTGTAAGTCTTCACAAGGTTTCCACACACCTTGGTTGATAAATACTTACTTTCCCACCAATAAATTTGGCAAATAAATTCATGTAAGAACTGCCTCACAATTTTGTAATTCTGTCGCAGATATTTGTGTGTCACGTCATATGTGTGGTTTCTGTCAATAGTTGAAATGTACCTGGATGATGAAACTTAGCGGAGGCCTCTCTCCTCTTGTTTTAAAGTGGGAGAACTTGCGCACATGGTGGCTGAACTAAATACATTTTTGCCCCGCTTTGTGATATGCCATTCTTTAAGGCCGCCCTACAATACTGAACATTACATTTTTACCACTCTATTAGTATTGTTGGGTCGCATATAGTAGGTTAGATATAGGTACGATTTGAATTAAAAATAAACATAAATGTCAGCCTAGGGATTAATGATGTTAGTTTGGCTTGCTAGTGTGTATTGGGCTCCATCTGGTAGTGGAAGCGTAGCTAATGGCGGTCTATAGGACTGCATCTCATGTGCTGCAGAAGTGGCGTATCACGTGACACAGAGTCCTGGTTCGAATTCCAGGCGTGGGGATTATTATCCACACCGGAGCACGTGGATTGGGAGTGCCCAGCTAGGGCGACGCACAATTGGCCCAGCGCTTGTCGCTGGGTTACGGGTTTGGCCGGGGGTAGCCGTCGATTGTAAATAAGATTTTGTTCTTTTAACTGAACTTTGCCTACTTTAAATAAGGTTTAAATATTTTTTTCTTAAACAGAAAAAAAAATCTACTTTGTATGAGATTTTGACCACTTTAAAATGGACATCCCATATTTCCACGTAATTTAAAAGTACAAATTTCAAGAAGAAATGTTAACAACACTGGACTATATTTATTTAACTTACTTGAATAGAGTGTTGATTGGGTTCATGTAGGCGTTTTGTGGTCTTGATTTTAGTGTAATGGTCTTTACAACTGTCTATTTCCTGGAAAGTCAGATCTGCCACACGCCAACTAATTATCCCTCAGCTTCGAAGCATCTGACATTCCCCCACAGTTGGTGTGTTTTATGCTTGGTTATATTCACGCACAGTTGGTGTGTGAGCCTTGGTTATTTCTCTCCAGAATCCTTTCCCAAGAGGGAATTGTTGATATTATTGGTAAATTTTTCTTAGAAAAAGCATTTTTACGTACATTTTACAGATAGAAAGGTGGGAAAAAAGTTTCCTGGAGTGTAATTGACAACATTTAAACCAACATATCTTAGGCCTGACTTTTGTGCCCAGTGTCCAGAAAGATTATTGTGGATATGCAAATTTGCACATATTTTAATGAGATTGCCTAATCGATATATTTTCAATACAGTATTTGAACCTTTGGATAAATTCAGTCTATTTAACTGTGATATGGATTTTTTTTTTATTGAATAGATAATGACTTGCCGCCCAGCTCTGATAGGAACCATGTTACCATTGTTCTTGAGTACAGTTACCAATGCTTTGCCAAAATGTATTCACCCCCTTGGCGTTTTTCCTATTTTGCTGCATTACAACCTGTAATTTAAATGGATTTTATTTTGGATTTCATGTAATGGACCATACATCAAAATAGTGAAATGAAAGAAAAATTCAATAAAACTGGACAGGTAGTGTGGTGCATATGTATTCTACGTCCCTTTCCGCTATGAAAGTCCCTAAATAAGATCGGTGCCACCAATTACCTTCAGAGTCAACATTAGATTTGCACACAGGTGACTATATTTTAACTAAGTGTCACATATCTAGTCCATGATTCGTTTCGTTGGTGGAGTTGAACATACACCTTATGCAAAATACATTTAAACCAGTTTTCCCACAATTCCTTGACATTTAAAATCCTAGTATAAATTTCGCCTGTCTTATGGTCAGTTAGGATCCCACTTAAATTTTAAGAATGTAAAATGTCAAGTCAAGTCCAAGAAGTATGCTTGGGGTCATTGTCCATTTAGCAAGAACTCTTTGCGACCAACGATGCTTTAATATATTGACCTCGCCTAGTCTTGAGATGTTAGCTTCAATATATCACACTTAATTTTCCATCCTCAATGATGCCATCTATTTTGTGAAGTGCACCAGTCCCCTCTGCAGCAAAGCACCCCCACACCACCCATGTGCTCGCACCCCGTGCTTCCACGGTTGGGATGGTGTTCTTCAAGCTTTGCAAACATCCCCTTTTCCTCCAAACATAACAATGGCATTATGGCCAAACAGTTCTATTTTCGTTTCATCAGCAGGAATTTCTCAAAAAGTAACAATCTTCGTCCCCATGTGCAGTTGCCAAAACCGTAGTCTGGCTTTTTTAATGGCAGTTTTTGAAGCAGTGGCTTCTTCCTTGCTGAGCGGAACTTTCTCGCAGCTCTATGTTGATATAGGACTCGTTTACTGTGGAATATAAGATACTTTTGTACCTGTTTCCTCCAGCAATCTCACAAGGTCCTTTGCTGTTGTTCTAAGGATTGAAAAATTAGCACTTTCGCACCAAATATGTTTCATCTCTAAGGAGACAGAAACGCCGTCTCCTTCCTGAGCGCTATGAATGGCTTGCGTGGTCCCATGGTGGCTTGCCGTACTATTGCGTACCCTATTGTTTGTACAGAATGAACGTGGTACCTTCAGGGCGTTTGGATTGCTCAAGGATGAACCAGTCTTGGAAGGTCTACAATTTTATTTTCTGGTCTTTGGCTGATTTCAATTTTGATTTTCCCAATGATGTACAAGCACGCCAGGCACTAAAGTTTGAAAGGTAGGCCTTGAAATCCTGACAGGTACACACCTCAATTGACTCAAATGATGTCAATTAGCCTTATCCAAAGCTTCTAAAGCCATACATAATTTTCTGGAATTTCTCCAAAAGTGTTTAAAGGCACAGTCAACTTAGTGTACTGTCAAACTTCTGACCCACTGGAATTGTGATAAAGTGAAATAATCTGTCCTGTAAAGCAATTGTTGTAAAATGACTTCTGTGTCTTGCACAAATCAGATGTCCCTATAACGACTTGCGCAAAACTATAGTTCTGTTTAAAACAAGAAATTTTTGTGGACTGGTTGAAAAATAGTTTTAATGACTCGCAACATAACATGTAATGTAACATTCCGACTCAACTGTATGCACAACCTGTTTTGAAAGGCCCCCAGAGTCTGCAACACCACTCAAGCAAGCGCACCGAAGGAGCCTCTCCAACAGGTCAGGGACAAGGTTGTGGAGAAGTACAGATCCAGGGTTGGGTTATAAAAAATATGCCTTAACGTTGAACATCCCCGGAGCACCAATTTAAACCCATTATTTTAAAAAAATGGAACGAACATATGTTCACACAACAAACCTACCCAAGAGAGGGCCTCCGCACCAAACTCACGACCAGGCAGGAGGGGCATTAATCAGAGGGGCCAACAAAGAGACAAAAGATAACCCTGAAGGAGCTGGCAAAGCCCACAGCAGAGATTGGGTACATCTGTCCATAGGACCACTTAAGCAGTACACAAATCCACAAGAGCTGGGCTTTACCGAAGAAGGCCAGAAAAGCCATTGCTTAAATAAAAAAGAATTTTGCAAAGGGCATTGGGAGACTCTCCAAACATATGAAAGAAGGTACTCTGGTCAGATGAGATAAAATTGAGCCTTTTGGCCATTGAAGGGACAACCATTATGGCGGCAAACCCAACCACCTCTCATCAAACCCGAGAACAAACAATTTTGCAAGTGGTGATCCTAACTGACCTAAGACAGGGAATTTATACTAGGATTAAATGTCAGGAATTGTGAAAAACTGAGTTTAAATGTATTTTGCTAAGGTGTATGTCAACTTCCGACTTCAACTGTATATACTGAGATCATGTGACAGATCATGTGACACTTAGTTAAATATAGTCCACCTGTGTGCAATCTAATGTGACTTCTGAAGGTAATTGGTGGCACCAGATCTTATTTTAGGGGCTTCATAGCGAAAGGGGTGAATACATATGCACACACTACCTTCCAGTTTTTATTTGAATTTTTCTTCATTTCACTATTTTGTGTATGTCCATTACATGAAATCCAAATAAAAATCCATTTAAATTACAGGTTGTAATGCAGCAAAATAGGAAAAACGCCAAGGGGGGTGAATACTTTTGCAAAGCATTGTACTGTACAAGAACAATGGTAACATGGTTCCTATCAGAGCTGGGCGAATATTATTATTCAATAAAAAAAAATCCATATCACAGTAAATAGACTGAATTATCCAAAGGTTCTGAAATAGTTTATTAAAATATATCAATTAGGCAATCTCATTAAATATGTGRAKATTTGCATATCGCACAAATAKATKTTTCTGGACACTGGACYAAGTCAGCCTAAATATGTTGGTTTAATTTTGTCAATACACTCCAGGACTTTT
>NW_019943737.1:68357-72768 GCF_002910315.2 Salvelinus sp. IW2-2015 | reverse complement strand
TCGATGCAGCGAATGAAGCACTATATGTACATCTTCTGGGTTGGTGCTAAAAACAATATGATGACATACTTAAGTCCCCTACATACTGAAATGACATTTTTACATCTATGGTATTTTGGGTCCATATAATATTAATATGATATTTAGAAAATAAGCGATAAAAATGTCACCGTCGATGAATAGATATATTTTCCTTCGTGTATGTGGGTCCTGAGTGGTTTCAGGACGGTCACAGTACTCAATGCTCAGTGGCTAGAGGCCGTCAACTACAGACTCTGGTTGAATTCGCCAGGCATGTGATCACAACTGTCGTGATGGGAGTCATTAGGGCGTTCGCAACAATGGTACCAGGCGCTGCCGGGTTAGGTTTGTGGCCGGGGTAAGGCTGTCAATTTGTAATATGAATTTGTCTTACTGACTTGCTAACTAAATGGTGAAATATTTATTTAATTTAAAAATTTTAAAAAATCCAACATATTGTGGGTAAAATATAGTTTGACCACTTAAGATGGACTAATAGTTTCAGCTGTGAATTTAAAGAGTACAATTTCCATACAGAAATGTTCACAACTGGATATTTGATTAATTGTTACTTTGAAATGATGTGAATGGTTGCATCGTAAGTGTTTGTGGTCTTAATTTTAGTGTACTGGCTTTAACTTGTCAGGGCTGAAGTTTCGCTGCCACAGAGAGCCGGCACACGAAACTAATTATATCTCCAGCTTCAGAAGCATGCTGCATCACCGCACAGTTTGGTGGTTTATGCTTGGTTATATTCACCACAGTTGGTGGTGTTATGCTTGGTATATTCACCACAGTGTTGGCTTGGTGGTTCATGCTTGGTTGATTTACCACCCACAGTTGGTGTGTTTATGCTTGTGATATATTTCACACAGTTGGTGTGGTTTATGCTTGGTTATATTCACCGACAGTGTGTGTTCATGCTTGGTTATATTCACCACAGTTGTGTGTTTCATGCTTGGTTATATTCACCACAGTTGGTGTGTTTATGCTTGGTTATATTCAGACACAGTGGTGGGTGTTCATCTTGGTTATATTCACCATAGCTTGTGTGTTCATGCTGGTTATATTCACGACAGTTGGTGTGTTTGTCATGCTGTCTATATTCATCTCACCGTTGGCTGTTATGCTTGGTTATATTACCACACAGTTGGTTGTGTTTTATGCTTGGTTATATTCACCAAGTTGGTGTGTTCAGCTTGGTATATTCACCACAGTTGGTGTGTTTATGCTTGTTAATAATATCACCCACAGTTGGTGTGTTTATTGCTTGGTTTATATCCCACACAGTTGGTGTGTTTATGCTTGGTTAATATTCACCACAGTTGGTCGTGTCCATGGCTTGGTTATATTCACCACATTGAGTGTGTTGTTATGCTTGGATATATTCCACCACAGTTGGGATGTTTATGCGTGGATTATATTCACCACAGCGTTGTGTTGGTGTTTCATTGCTTGGTTGACTATTCACCACAGTTGTGTGTGTCAATGCTTGGTTATATTCACCACAGTTGGTGTGTTAATGCTTGGTGTATATTCACCACAGTTGGTGTGTTCATGCTTGGTTAGTATTCACCAGTTAGGTGTGTTCATGCTTGGTTATATTCACCACAGTTGGTGTGTTTCATGGCTTGGTTATATTCGACCACAGTTGGTGTGTTCATGCTTGATATATATTCACCACAGTTGGTGTGTTATGCTTTGGTTACTATTCCACTCACAGTTGGTGTGTTTCATGCCTGATGGTTAATTCACACAGTTGGTGTGTTCATGCTTGGTTATTATTCACCACAGTTGTGTGTTCATAGCTTGGATATATCATCACACAGTTGGTGTAGTCCATCATGCTTATATATTCACGGCAAGTGGTGTGTTCATGGCTGGTTATAGTTCACCACAGTTGGTGTTTCATTGCTTGGTATATTCACCTACAGTTGGTGTGTTCATGCTCGGTTATATTCCACCACAGTTGGTGTGTTCAGTGGGCTTGGTTATATCACCACAGTTGGTGTGTTATGCTTGTGTTTATCACCACAGTTGGTGTGTTCATCGCTTGGTTATATTCACCACAGTTGGTGTGTTATGCTTGGTATACCACCTATCACAGTTGTGTGTCATGCTTGGTGTATATTCACCACAGTTGTGTGTGTTCATGCTTGGTTATATTCACCACAGTTGGTGTGTTCATTGCCTTGGATTATTCACCACAGTTTGGTGTGTTCATGCTTGGTTATATCACCCACGTTGGTGTGTTCATGCTTGGTTATATTCACACAGCTGGTGTGTTCATCGCTTGGTTATATCTCACCACAGTTGGTGTGTGTTCATGCTGGTTAATTCACCACAGTTGGGTGTGTCATGCTTGGATATATCACCACAGTTGTGTGTTCATGCTTGGAATATTCACCACAGTGGTGGTGTTCATGCCTTGGTTATATTCACCCCAGTTGGTGTTTCAATGCTTGGATATATTCCACTGAGAGGTGTGTTTCATGGCTTGGTTATATATTCACCACAGTTGGGTGTGTTCATGCCTTTGGTATATATTCACCTAGCGGTGTGTTGTTATGCTTGGTGTATATTCACCACAGTTGGTGTGTTCATGCTTGGTTTATTCACCACAGGTTGGGTGTGTTCATGCTTGGTTATATTCACACCAGTGTGTGTTCAGTGCTTGGATATTCACCACAGTTTGGTGTGTCAGCTAGGCAACTAAACTGGTTGAAGAGACAACATTTCAACCAGTTTTCCTCACTTGTTTTTCCACTGCACTGCAGCCGGACTGATTTATAGAGGGAAGGGATAAGGGGCTCTCTTGTGTATCTTATGATCTGCATGTTGATGGCATTCTCCCGTATAATCAATATGTCAATCTATCTAAACACAGCATGGTTTAAGGTGGGGATTGGAAATGTAATTTAAGCAATTTATAAAATGTTATAATTTTTTTTTAAACGAAAGTATCTGTGATAATCCATTAACCAATCAGCGTGTGTCTTACATAGCACGGCGACGGCGCCCGACTCGAACATGAGGCATTCATCTCTGTTCCTGGTTTCCACGATGACGCTGTACGGGGGCGGGTCCAACTTGTGGTAGATGCGATATCCTTTGCTGAAGGCCATGCTAGATCCAAGATGAGGCTGCCAATGATGTCACACCTGGAACAAAAAAAAGGACACTGTAAATCAGGACTTACTTCCTATGTAACTTCCTACTTCCTTACTTCCTATGATGACTTCCTACTTCCTTACTTCCTATGATGACTGTGATGTGGTTGTTTTAAAATGCACCGACTGAGTCGCTCCGGATAAGAGCGTCTGCTAAACGACCGACATGTAATGAATGCTAAACGACCGACATGTAATGAATGCTAAACGACCGACATGTAATGAATGCTAAACGACCGTCATGTAATGAATGCTAAACGACCGGCATGTAATGAATGCTAAACGACCGTCATGTAATGAATGCTAAACTTATGACAGCTAGCCTGTTTCGCCAGGAGAGATACCGTACGCGTAAGTGTCGGAGTCAGATTTGGACCACAAAAAATAACATTTGCTAAACACATATCTGCATGCTGTGTGTTCGTACATGTTATTCATCCTTGCACCCACACCGCTAGCGAGGTTATGCGTAGCCAGGCGCTAAAATAGAACTCCTCATTGGTTTTTAGGAGCATTTACCCACGTGGGTGATTGAAAGATGAACTGAGGTCCACACTCCAGTTGGTGGTGGTAAGGAACCTTAAAGTTGGTTGCCAACCGCAATATAAAGTCCAAAGAAGAAGACTGAAGGAGGAGAGATTACTAGAAACTAACTTCCCCTTTTATCTGTGGGTTATTTGTCAGAGTAGAGGACCTTGTGCATTTTCAGGTATCCCAGGACAAATTAGCTAGCAGCAGCAAGCTAGCTAGCTAAATGGCCGTGAATGTTTCCTGTGTTTTTTGACCTGTCCACAAATTTAATTTAGTTGGTTCAGAATTCGTTTTGATATTTCAACCTGCGTGTCCTGATCGCTTCGGGTGTGGATGGACAAAAATCAACATACGCGCAATGGTGAACGCAAGCTTGGTCTAGTCAGGATGTCGGACGCACGCGCTCGGTCTAGTCAGGATGTCGGACGCACGCGCCCGGTCTAGTCAGGATGTCGGACGCACGCGCTCGGTCTAGTCAGGATGTCGGACGCGCGCGCCCGGTTCCTAGTTCAGGATGTCGGACGCACGCGCCCGGTCTAGTCAGGATGTCGGACGCACGCGCCCGGTCTAGTCAGGATGTCGGACGCACGCGCTGGTCTAGTCAGGATGTCGGACGCAGCGCGCCCGGTCTAGTTTCAGGATGTCGGACGCACGGGCGCTCGGTCTAGTCAGGCATGTCGGGACGCACG
>NW_019943737.1:59872-68024 GCF_002910315.2 Salvelinus sp. IW2-2015 | reverse complement strand
CCGCAATATAAAGTCCAAAGAAGAAGACTGAAGGAGGAGAGATTACAGAAACAACTTCCCCTTTTATCTGTGGGTTATTTGTCAGAGTAGAGGACCTTGTGCATTTTCAGGTATCCCAGGACAAATTAGCTAGCAGCAGCAAGCTAGCTAGCTAAATGGCCGTGAATGTTTCCTGTGTTTTTTGACCTGTCCACAAATTTAATTAGTTGGTTCAGAATTCGTTTTGATATTTCAACCTGCGTGTCCTGATCGCTTCGGGTGTGGATGGACAAAAATCAACATACGCGCAATGGTGAACGCAACTTGGTCTAGTCAGGATGTCGGACGCACCGCGCTCGCGGTCTAGTCAGGATGTCGGACGCACGCGCCCGGTCTAGTCAGGATGTCGGACGCACGCGCTCGGTCTAGTCAGCATGTCGGACGCACGCGCCCGGTCTAGTCAGGATGTCGACGCACGCGCTCGGTCTAGTCAGGATGTCGGACGCACGCGCGCCGGTTCTAGTCAGGATGTCGGACGCACGCGCTCGGTCTAGTCAGCATGTCGGATGCACGCGCTCGGTCTAGTCAGGATGTTAGGCTACGGGACTAACTGTCAAAAAAGGCTCAGAGTGTTCTAGAACTGAAAGATTTAACTTACAGTTGTGATCATCTCTTGTCTGTTCTAGCGCACCGTGGAAAGGCCAAGGGACCCCTATACTTTCTGCTGACAGACCACCACCATCACCATTTGTATTGTCAGGCCATCATGTGGGGTGATGGACTGATAATACACATAGCATGTATAAAGTATAAAGGATTGGAAGGATTCTATACCATCACAGGCTACGGCTTTCTATATAGAAATATAGAGAGCATTCAGAAATGATTCCGACCCCTTGACTTTTTCCAGATTTTGTTACAGCATTATTCTAAAATTGATTAAAATTGTCCCTCTCTCATCAATCTATACACAATACCCAATAATGACAAAGCAAAAACAGGTTTAGAATTTTTTTCAAATGTATTAAAAATAAAAAAAACGGAAATATCACATTTACATAAGTATTCAGACCGTTTACTCAGTACTTTGTTGAAGCACCTTTGGCAGCGATTACAGCCTTGAGTCTTCCTGGGTATGACTCTACAAGTTGGCACACCTGTATTCGGGGAGTTTCTCCCATTCTTCTCTGCAGATCCTCTCAAACTCTGTCAAGATGGATGGGGAGCGTTGCTGCACAGCTATTTTCAGATCTCTCCAGAGATGTTCGATCGGGTTCAAGTCCGGGCTCTGGCTGGGCCACTCAAAGACATTCAGAGACTTGCCCCGAAGCCACTCCTGCGTTGTCTGGACCAGGTTTTCATCAAGGATCTCTCTGTACTTTGCTTTGTAAGCGCTGCCAAATGTTCTTCAACGAAGTACTGAGTACAGGGTCTGAATACTAATGATAGTTTTTTTTTGTGCAAAAATGTCTAAAAACCTGTTTTTGCTTTGTCATTATGGGGTATTGTGTGTAGACTGATGAGGGGGGAAAAACAATTTAACCCATCTAAGAATAAGGCTGTAACGTAATAAAACGTGGGAAAAAATCAATGTGGTCTGAATACTTTCTGAATGCACTGTGTACGGGGGGATACAACCATCCCAGCTCTGCAGATTTTGCTGTGAAAAGTCAGAATCATTAAATCATTTGTTTTGGTACTGTGCATATAGAACTTATTTTGGGGTAGCAGGTTCAGGAATGGCTGAAGAAACATTGAAACATTTACCTGGAGTCAACTCTGCAAATAGCTTGGCTGGGTGATTTGAAAAGTCAGTCATCGATCAAAATATAAATAATACTCTTAGCACAAAATGTTTATCTTTTAATTTACAATCTGTAGAAACTACAAGAATAAAAGGTTCAGAACTTTTGTGAAACAAACAGCGGGAAATGGCAAATAGAAATCCAAAAGGATGGTGTTAGAGATAGATGGAGGAGTTGAATGGAGCTGAAGGGTGGGACAAAAACAACAAGATAACAAATGTAAAACATACGGTGTCCGTAAAATGTATTAGTATATGTACAGTCTATAAGCAGGAAGTAGGAGCCTAAGTGTTGTTGTCCATTAGTTTACTCCAATTAGGGAAGGGTGGTAGGGATAGGGGACAATAAAGAAATATATATATTTTTAAATAAAAAAAAGGACGCAGACAATTATACTGATGAAGCCACAATCTGCAATATTAAAGCTGATCTATCCCTTAAAAATGGTTTAGCCTACACTGCATTACACACTGCAATGGATAGGCTGTCCCAATCATAAGCCCTGGCCTGCTCCTGCTGATGTAAACCCTAACTATGGCTGTATGTGGCACTTCAAGTGGCCAGTCAAATGCTTCTTCCAAAAAATACAAATGTATTTGTTCCTAAAAAAGGCAATATCTGTGCCCGTGTACTAGCTCTACTGATGTCCTGTTAGAGAGGGAGACTAGGTCTACTAGTGCCTGTTCAGTTAGAAGGGAGGACTAGGTCCTACTGATGTCCTGTTCAGTTAGAGAGGGAGGACTAGGTCCTACTGATGTCCTGTTCAGTTATAGGGGAGGACTAGGTCCTACTGATGTCCTGTTCAGTTGAGAGAGGAGGACTAGTCTCTACTGATGTTCGCTGTCAGTTAGAGAGGAGGATCAGGTCCTACTGATGTCCTGTTCAGTTATAGGGAGGACTAGGTCCTACTGATGTCCTGTTCAGTTAGAGAGGGAGGACTAGGTCCTACTGATGTCCTGTTCAGTTATATAGGGGAGGACTAGGTCCTACTGATGTCCTGTTCAGTTAGAGAGGGAGGACTAGGTCCTACTGATGTCCTGTTCAGTTAGAGAGGGAGGACTAGGTCCTACTGATGTCCTGTTCAGTTAGAGAGGGAGGACTAGGTCCTACTGATTCCTGTTCAGTTAGAGAGGGAGACTAGGTCCTACTGATGTCCGTTCAGTTAGAGAGGGAGGACTAGGTCCTACTGATGTCCTTTCAGTTATAGAGGGAGGACTAGGTCTACTGATGTCCTGTTCAGTTATAGGGAGAGACTAGGTCCTACTGATGTCCTGTTCAGTTAGAGAGGGAGGACTAGGTCCTACTGATGTCCTGTTCAGTTAGAGAGGAGGACTAGGTCCTACGATGTCCCGTTCAGTTATAGGGGAGACTAGGTCCTACTGATGGTCCTGTTCAGTTAGAGAGGAGGACTAGGTCCTACTGATGTCCTGTTCAGTTATAGAGGGAGGACTAGGGCCTACTGATGTCCTGTTCAGTTTAGAGAGGGAGGACTAGGTCCTACTGATGTCCTGTTCAGTTAGAGAGGGAGGACTAGGTCCTACTGATGTCCTTCAGTTAGAGAGGGAGGACTAGGTCCTACTGATGTCCCGTTCAGTTATAGGGGAGGACTGTCCTACTGATGTCCTGTTCAGTTATAGGGGAGGACTAGGTCCTACTGATGTCCTGTTCAGTTATAGAGGGAGGACTAGGTCCTACTGATGTCCTGTTCAGTTAGAGAGGGAGGACTAGGTCCTACTGATGTCCTGTTCAGTTATAGGGGAGGACTAGGTCCTACTGATGTCCTGTTCAGTTAGAGAGGGAGGACTAGGTCCTACTGATGTCCTGTTCAGTTAGAGAGGAGGACTAGGTCCTACTGATGTCCCGTTCAGTTTAGGGGAGGACTAGGTCCTACTGATGTCCTGTTCAGTTAGAGAGGGAGGACTAGGTCCTACTGATGTCCTGTTTCAGTTATAGAGGAGGACTAGGTCCTACTGATGTCCTGTTCAGTTAGAGAGGGAGGACTAGGTCCTACTGGTGTCCTGTTAGTATAGGGGAGGACTAGGTCCTACTGATGTCCTGTTCAGTTAGAGAGGAGGACTAGGTCCTACTGATTCCTGTCAGTAGAGGGGAGACAGGTCCTACTGATGTCCTGTTCAGTTAGAGAGGGAGGACTAGGTCCTACTGATGTCCTGTTCAGTTAGAGAGGGAGGACTAGGTCCTACTGATGTCCTGTTCAGTTAGAGAGGAGGACTAGGTCCTACTGATGTCCTGTTCAGTTATAGAGGGAGGACTAGGCCTACTGATGTCCTGTTCAGTTATAGAGGGAGGACTAGGTCCTACTGATGTCCTGTTCAGTTATAGAGGGAGGACTAGGTCCTACTGATGTCCTGTTCAGTTATAGAGGAGGACTAGGTCCTACTGATGTCCTGTTCAGTTATAGAGGGAGACTAGGTCCTACTGATGTCCCGTTCAGTTATAGAGGAGGACTAGGTCCTACTGATGTACTGTTCAGTTAGAGAGGGAGGACTAGGTCCTACTGATGTACTGTTCAGTTATAGGGGAGGACTAGGTCCTACTGATGTACTGTTCAGTTATAGGGGAGGACTAGGTCCTACTGATGTCCCGTTCAGTAATAGGGAGGACTAGGTCTACTGATGTCCTGTTCAGTTATAGGGGAGGACTAGGTCCTACTGATGTACTGTTCAGTTAGAGAGGAGGACTAGGTCCTACTGATGTACGTTCAGTTAGGAGGGAGGACTAGGTCCTACTGAGCGCAGAAAATGAGGACCAACGGTAAGCTTGCTACTGCTATAATAGATTTGAATAAAAACAAAATGTTTCGATTGCCCATAATGAAGCAATTCGTCAGCATTATTGACCTCACAATAAACCATATCACAGTCATTTACATAACTTACATCACTGTGGAGCAGCAGCCGCGGGATGGACAGCACATTTGTCTGAATGCAAAGCTAATTCAAAAAAGGCCCAATTCATTTAAACAGTCTTCATTTCGATTTGACTTTAGGCTGATTAAAAGGGGCTTTGTGTCGGAGACTATTTCTTCCTATTCAAGAAAAACGAGGTATGCCTACCTGTTGACAGACAAAAATGATAGGTTACTATCCATAGATTGAAGGAATTGGCTGACACAAAACACCATGCACCCCTTAAATAGCTCAGTGTCAGTGAAGGGTTTGGTGTGTCAAGTTGTATTTATTTCACCTTTTATTTAACCAGGTAGGCTAGTTGAGAACTAGTTCTCATTTACAACTGCGACCAGGAGTTAAAACCAGGGCTCGAATTGAGGGGTATGCTGAGCGGTATATCGAGGGGGTATGCTGAGGTATATCTGAGGGTTGTCAGGGTATATCGAGGGGGTATGCTGAGGTATATCGAGGGGGTATGCTGAGGGTATATCGAAGGGGTATGCTGAGGGTATATCGAGGGGTATGCATCAGGGGCATATATCGAGGGGTATCTCAGGGTATATCGAGGGGTATGCTGAGGGTATATCGAGGGGTATGCTGAGGGTATATCGAGGGGGTATGTCGAGGATGATCATGAGGTATGCTGAGGTATATCCGAGGGGTTGCTGAGGGTATATCGAGGGGGTATGCTAGGGTATACGAGGGGGTATGCTGAGGGTATATCGAGGGGTATGCTGAGGTATATCGGAGGGGTATGCTGAGGCTATATCGAGGGGTATGCTGAGGGTATATCGAGGGGTATGCTGAGGGTATATCGAGGGGTATGCTGAGGGTATATCGAGGGGGTATGCTGAGGGTAAATCGAGGGGGTATGCTGCAGGGTATATCGAGGGGTATGCTGAGGGTATATCGAGGGGGTATGCTGAGGTATGTCGGTAGGGTATGCTGAGGGTATATCGAGGGGGTATGCTCAGGGATATAACGAGGGGTATGCTGAGGGTATATCGAGGGGGTATGCTGAGGGTATATCGAGGGGTATGCTACAGGGTATATCGAGGGGGTATGCTCAGGTAATCGAGGGGTATGCTCAGGGTATATCGAGGGGGTATGCTCAGGGTATATCGAGGTAGTCAGGTATATCAGGGGGTATGCTCAGGGTATATCGAGGGTATTCTCAGGTATATCGAGGGTATGCTCAGGTATATCAGGGGTATGCCAGGTATATCGAAGGGGTATGCTGAGGGTATATCGAGGGGGTATGCTCAGGGTATATCGAAGGGTATGCTGAGGGTATATCGAGGGGGGGATGCTGAGGGTATATCGAGGGGTTATGCTCAGGGTATATCGAGGGGGGTATGCTGAGGTATATCGAGGGGTATGCTGAGGGTATATCGAGGGGGTATGCTGAGTTATATCGAGGGGGTATGCTGAGGATATCGAGGGGGTATGCTGAGGTATATCGAGGAGGTATGCTGAGGTATATCGAGGGGGTATGCTGAGGTATATCGAGGGGTATGCTGAGGGTATATCGAGGGGGTATGCTGAGGTATATCGAGGGGTATGCTGAGGGTAATCGAGGGTATGCTGAGCGTATATCGAGGGTATATCGAGGAGGTAATCGAGGTATATCGAGGGGGTATATCGAGGAGGTATGCTGAGGGTATATCGAGGGGTATGCTGAGGGTATTCGAGGGGGTTATGCTGAAGGTATATCGAGGATTGCTGAGGGTATAGTAGAGGGTATGCTGAGGGTATGTCAGAGGGGTATGGATATCGAGGTGTTATGTCGAGGGGTATGCTGAAGGTATTATCGAGGGGGTATGCTGAGGGTTAGTCGAGGGGTATGCTGAGGGATTATGTGAGGGGGTATGCTGAGGGTATATCGAGGGGGTATGCTGAGGGTATGTTAGGGTAAATGGCTAAAAGCATAGGCATACCCCCTGTTAGTTTAAGATTGAAAATAATTCAAATGGACCTGATTATATAAKGCYATCTATAACAATGCTTTAGTCCGCAACGCTTTATGTTAGAAACAAGCTGTAAAATGCCGTGGAAAGACGTGACTCCGATGCGTATATGGGATATATTTGGTTTGTCTCTATGATATTCAGAGTCCYCGCTACAACCTTCTATAGCCGAGGAGAGAAAACATTTKCTTTGATAAGGAAGTAAATGTGTAATTCTGTCACTATCATTTGARATTGAACATTTCAACAGGCTGTAGAAAACTAAATAAAATTAATAGAGACAAGAAATGCCTTATTAGTTTATACGGTCATTCTAAAGCGCCTTTGAATTCACTTTTATATAACCAGGAATTTGGCAAGTCTTTGGTTTGAGGATCATGCAGTGAGCTATGCATGCCTAGTTTGTTAATTTAGCCGAGCAGATGTTCTTATATTCACATGTCCTGATCACAGTCAACACAAATCTATTTTGTAACAACAATATCATGGAATAAAATACATTAAATAAGAAAAAGATCGTTTTCCAAACGAAGTTACAAGTGAATATAGGCGTCCCTGCTGAAGATATGCGTCCGCTGTGTTAAAAAAAAATCTAAAGTATTTTTCGGTAATTCATTGATGACCAGATATTTCAGTTGTAACTGGTTCCTGTTGTGCTAAATGTTTAGAMTTGATAAACAACTTTATCATTGTTCCAAACTTAGATTGTTCTCTTTTTATAGCCTGTATAGAAATRAAAATGTCTCCGGTGCTCCAGCATGTGCTCCTTTTTTTTTTTTTTAAGTTTCTGCTTGTCTCCAGTCATGTAAAATGATGTAGAACTGCATYAAATACGTTTATAAAAAGGCTTTTTTTCCCTCATTCGGACCGTAAATAAGATGATCGATTGATGCAGTGCTAAGTTTATATCTAAGGTTCTGTTCTAGGAGTCAGGGTAGGCACGTTCTCTGATATCCACTTTATGTTTTAATTATTGTTTTGGGTATAGGGCAGGGTCGCTTGTTATTTGTCAAGCATTGAGGAKAAATATATATATTTCTTTCAGAGGAAGTTCGATTTTCTTCAGGTATACCTCGTTATAAATAATGAACAGTCCATAAACGTTCTTATATGCTGCATCAGATTCATAGCTTTAGAATATATATATATAGCCTAGGCCAACTGGTTGTATGAATTTGGGATCTATCATCCCACAACTGTCCCAGAGTCTGCTTGGGCTTTTTCTTTATCGACAAAATGTCCAATAGAATAGGGAAACTTTTCTACTATGGGGAATAGTAGATTGACATAAATTGCCCAAATATATATATAGCCTAATTAGCCTACTCCTGTCTATACAGAAATGTATTTTTAAAATCATTGAAAATAGGCTACTAAAGCATGATTTGTCAACAGAGAATCATTAGCTTACCCTAGCCCACAATCATTAGCTTACCCTAGCCCACAATCATTAGCTTACCCTAGCCCACAATCATTAGCTTACCCTAGCCCA
>NW_019943737.1:41808-59471 GCF_002910315.2 Salvelinus sp. IW2-2015 | reverse complement strand
CAGGTATACCTCGTTATAAATAATGAACAGTCCATAAACGTTCTTATATGCTGCATCAGATTCATAGCTATATATATATATATATATATATATATATATATATATAGCCTATCGTCCCACAACTGTCTCAGAGTCTGTTTCGGCTATTTCTTTATCGACAAACTGTCCAATAGAATAGGGAAACTTTTCTACTATGGGGAATAGTATATTTACATAAATTGCCAAAATATATATAGCCTAATTAGCCTACTCCTGTCTAAAGAGATTTTTTTTAAACATTTTTATCATTCAAAATAGGCTACTAAAGCATGATTTGTCAACAGAGAATCATTAGCTTACCCTAGCCTACAATCGGAAGGATAGGCAGCCAGCGCAATTTGGCCGGCGCGCTCTACAAATACCAAATAGATGATTGATGAGTTGCGACTGTCAGTGAAAAGTTGAGTGCCCAGTCATACATATCGCAATATTACAAAATTAAATCACGCCAAAACATAATTTGCAAAGCAAATGGCTATAGCTGTAAAGASAAGACAATGAAAATAATAAATCTGTCTTTTAGTTTAGCGAACAACAGTAGACCRWTAGCCGATCTTAATGGCACCAACGGAGAGCATCAGTAATATCCCCTGTGAGTGAGCACTGCGCATACTCACTATCATTGTCGAGTCAGTTAAAAGTTGGTTTTTGGACAATAATTTTCCTCCTCCAGTTTAGACGGACCGAACTCTATTTGTCTCCCCTTCTCATAGGCCTATTATTATGTACAACATTGCTGTTATTGGTTGTTTGCAGAGTAAGCTACCCTGTAATTTGTCGGATTTTAAAAAAGTGTATCAGAATAGCACGAAGTGTGTCCCCCCCCCCCATGCAAATAAAGACACGTATCTGATACAGGCTATAGCCAAGGCCTCTACACTATACGCGCTCAGCCAAGCGGTCTTTTTTTTGCAAACAGTGATCGAGTTATATTATGACAATCTACCCATCATATTACGAATAGTAGGCTATTTTACATAAGTCTGCAAATGCTATGATGCATGTGAAGCTTTATTATAAAAAGGTGCATTTTTTATGGTGAAAATTCACTTTCCCCAAACTTGAAACTCACGCTCAGCCCAATGCATAAGCTAGTGATTTTGCTGTTCGTTACGGCTGAGGAAAAGTAAAATGTGGATAGTTATACTAAAAAAWYATATATATTTTACCTTTATTTAATTAGGCAAGTCAGTTAAGAACAAATTATTATTTTCAAATGACTGCCTAGGAACAGTGGGTTAACTGCCTTGTTCAGGGGCAAAACGACAGATTTTTACCTTGTCAGCTCGGCATCGATACTAGCAACCTTTCGGTTATACCAACGCTCTAACCACTAGGCTACCTCTGGTCTTACTCGTCCCAACGCTCTAACACACTTAGCCTTGGTTACTGGTCCAACGCTCTAACCACTAGGCTACCTGCTGGTACTGGTCCTACGCTCTAACACTAGGATACCTGCTGTTATGCCCAACGCTCTAACCACTAAGCTACCTGCCCGCCTCTACACTCCTTAACCACTAGGCTTACCTGCCGCCTCTCACTACCCTAGACCGCTCACACTTCTCTAGCTACTGCCGCCTCTACACTCTACCATCTAGGCTACCTGCCGCATCTACACTCAACCACTAGGCTACCTGCCGCCTACCTCTCCTCAGCTATGCCGCTCTACGCTTAACCACGGCTACTGCCGCCTCTACGCTCTAACACACTAGGCTACCTGCGCTCTACGCTCTACCATTGGCTACTGCGCCTCTACGCTCCTAACCACTTGGCTACCTGCCGCCTCTATCGCTCTAACACTTGCTACCTCCGCCTCTACGCTCTAACCACTGGCTACCTGCCGCCATCTACGCTCTAACCACTTGGCTACCTGCCGCCTCTACGCTCTAACACTTGGCTACTGCCGCCTACGCTCATCCACTAGCCTTACCGCCCCGCCATCTACCCTAACCACTGTGCTACCTGCCGCCTCTACACTCTAACCACTTGGCTACTGCCGACCTCTACGCTCTAACCACTAGGCTACCTGCCGCTCCGAACATCTTCAAAGTGTGCGGTAAAGGACACACGTCATTGCATCCTACACTTACATGTTCTGTTAAAATGAATTACCATAATCTTAAATGTTATTTCTGTTATTCTGAGCACCGTGGGAGGACACCCTAATCAGGGAACACACCCAAATGCACATGGGTACGGTACATTGCTCAAATGTKCAGTATTTTTTTTATTTTTAAGTTACCGGTCAAATGTCCGGCGCCACATTTTCATAACGGAAACCCTGATATATATACACATATTTACAATACAAATAAAGACACACTTCAAGAGTTGAGCAGTTTGATAAGATGTTGGCACAAAACTAGAAGCTGCTCTCAGATTTATATGGAAGAGCTCTATACCAGCGCCCGGAGGTCGTTCAGTGTGTGTGTGTGTGTGTTAAGTCAAAGGTTATTTGTTCCTCTTCTTCCCCACTCTTTTTTTTTTTTGGAACTGTCACTCATCACCACACCTTGCTGTAAAAAAAAAACATTGACAGTGTGTGCATCTGCAATATCCTGGTGCCGCAGGGCCATACAACGCTGCTATCAGACATCACACAGCGATGCTGCCAGCCTTGGATAGTGATCACAGGCCGTGGATAGGGATCACAATCCCTACCCAGCCCTATTGATAAACATGAGCTTACTGGCCGTCGCTATGTTGACTCCCAAAGTTGAATACCGACAAAAACAACCATTAGCTACGTACCGGTAGTACAACATCTTATTACCAATGACTTCCAAAATACTGTAATAATGAGTGACACATTGCGACATACAGTGTAGGCCTATTTAATAACAAGGTAGATTGATTGCCAAGGCTGCAGTCCGCAAGATACCTGGAGGTTACCAACGACTAGGCCGAGAAGGAAACACCAACAACAACCAAATCTATCGAGTCAGTCACGACTTGTGTCTAGCCTCACCAACTGTGTGCCCAAGATGCGCAGCTCTTTCKTATTCCAGTGCACCACGACAGATCGGTTTTTTGATCTTTGCCTAGTTGCTGCATTGCGAAGATGACAGCCCCCCCTTTAGATTTCAATAGCGGACACCTCTTGTCACGAAAAATGTACGACTTGGTTTTCCTTGGCTTGGGGATGATTAGGTGAGCAGCTAGCTAACGTTAACTAGAGTAGCTAACGTTAGGCGCGGTGGGAATTCACGCCAGATGGATTTACTTAGCTAGTAATCACATCGGCAGCTCACATTACCTGATTTAATTTAAGAAATTGCTGCAAATAATATCCAAATGTTCCTCTTGCGCATGACAGCTTATGTAGCTAGTCAAAATCACCAGCTAAGGAAGGCTAACGCTAGCTATTTCCTCGTATTCATCCATCGCTTTGAATGGTCGATTTCCTTGAGCAAAGGTTAGCTAACTGACACGCTCCGAGCAACCAAACTGCAGACTGAATATTGTTGTTCAACCGTTATATATTGTTGTTCTTCTGAAGTAATAACCGTTGTTTCATACACCGTAGGAAAATGTAAATTTGCTAAACCTCTTACCGTTTCTCCCCGCCGGGTTTTTAGTCTCACAGTCCCCCCGGCCCGTCTTCTTCTTCCTTTTCTTAAAATTTGTATTGGCAGATCGCATCCAAATGAAAGGTGAAAACACCACCACCTACTGTCCTGGAGTGTAAGACCGGTGTCAATCGATTTCTCATAACTAGCCCTGTGTTTCCGCCTACTGTCCTGGAGTGTGAATTCTTTACACTTTGTGACAGAAAAGGGGGGAATTGCCCTACCAACTACCTTACAATAATTAAAACATCACACTATTCCACTACTTGGCCCTATCCAGGCTGCGGAGGGGAGGATGGCTCATAATAATGTCTGGAACCGTGCAAATGGAATGTCATCAACACATGGAAACCATGTTTTTTAAAAATATTTTTTATTTATTTCACCTTTATTTAACCAGGTAGGCTAGTTGAGAACAAGTTCTCATTTACAACTGCGACCTGGCCAAGATAAAGCAAAGCAGTGTGACACAGACAACAACACAGAGTTACACATGGAATAAACAATAAACAAGCCAATAACACAATAAACAAATCAATGACACAGTAGAGAAAAAAAGAAAGTCTATATACAGTGTGTGCAAAAGGCATGAGGAGGTATGGCAATAAATAAGCCATATTAGCGAAGAATTACAATTTAGCAGATTAACACTGGAGTGATAAATGAGCAGATGATGATGTGCAAGTAGATACATGTAATCTCTGTAACCGGGTCCACGTTTTGCAGCTCTTTCAGAACATCTGTCCATGGAGAACAAGAGCAKCTCCTCCCAGCTGCCCACTGCACTGAGGCTAGGTAACACAGTCACCATCGATAAATCCATTCAGATGCCTGTAGGCTATAGCAGTTATTTATTCAGACCCATAACCATTCAGATGGTGGTAGACTATAGCAGTTATTAATTCAGAACCCATCAGATGGTGGTAGCTATAGCAGTTATTTATTCAGACCCATAACCATTCAGATGGTGGTAGGCTATAGCAGTTATTAATTTCAGACCCATTCAGATGGTGGTAGGCTATAGCAGTTATTTATTCGACCCATAACCATCAGATGGTGGGGTAGGCTATAGCAGTTATTTTTAATTCAGAACCCATACCATTTCAGATGGGGTAGGCTTATAAAAGCAGTTATTAATCAGACCATACATTCAGATGGTGGTACTAGCAGTATAATTCAGACCCATTCAGATGGTGGTAGGACTATAGCAGTTATTAATTCAGACCATAACCATTCAGAATGGTGGTAGACTATAGCAGTTATTAATTCAGACACATAATAACCATTCAGATGGTGGTAAACTATAGCAGTTATTAATTCAGACCCATTCAGATGGTGGTAGACTATAGCAGTTATTAATTCAGACCCATTCAGATGGTGGTAGACTATAGCAGTTATTAATTCAACCCATAACCATTCAGATGGTGGTAGACTATAACAGTTATTAATTCAGACCCATTCAGATGGTGGTAGACTATAGCAGTTATTAATTCAGACCCATAACCATTCAGATGTGGTAGACTATAGCAGTTATAATTCAGATACATAACCATTCAGATGTGGTAGACTATAGCAGTTATTATTCAGACCCATCAGAGTTGTAGACATAGAGTTATTAATTCAGACACATAACCATTCAGATGTTGGTAAACTATAGCAGTTATTAATTCAGACCCATTCAGATGGTGTAGACTATAACAGTTATTTATTCAGAACCCAATAACCATTCAGATGGCTGTAGACTATAACAGTTATTAATTCAGACCCATAACCATTCAGATGTGGTAGACTATAACAGTTATTTATCAGACCCATAACCATTCAGATGCTGTAGACTATAACAGTTATTAATTCAACCCATAACCATTTCAGATGCTGTAGACTATAACAGTTATTTATTCAGACCATAACCATCAGATGGCTGGTAGACTTAACAGTTATTAATTCAGACCCATAACCATTCAGATGCTGTAGACTATAGCATACTAATTCAGACCCATAACCATTCCATCTTCATATAGAGAAGTAAAGCCTTCGCATCTAATTCTCGTCCTATTTATTCAAGATTCATTATCATTTAACTGTTGAAAGCGAGGAAGTTTTAAGCAACAATAGACAGAAAGAGGAGTAGTCTGTAACCATTAGGGAATATTATGAAAGGTAGTATGTGGGCGGCAGGTAGCCTAGTGTTAGAGCGTTGGCCAGTACGATCGATTCCACCGATCTGACAAGGTAAAAATGTGTCGTTCTGCCCTGAACAAGGCGTTAACACAACTGTTTCCGGTAGCCGTCATTGAAAATAAGAATTTGTTCTTAACTGACTTGCCTAGTTCAATAAAGTTTTTAAAATGTGTCAGCCTACTAAGTATACAATTAAGCCTATTATATTAAATAATTAAAATCAAATTCGCTAGCCTATACTTGTAACTTTGTAGGCCGCATGTGCTGCACCAGAATTGCATGTTCTCTTTTATTGGTCACATACACATGGTTAGCAGATGTTATTGGTCACATACACATGGTCAGCAGATGTTATTGGTCACATACACATGGTTAGCAGATGTTATTGGTCACATACACATGGTTAGCAGATGTTATTGGTCACATACACATGGTTAGCAGATGTTATTGGTCACATACACATGGTTAGAGATGTTATTGGTCACATACACATGGTTAGCAGATGTTATTGGTCACATACACATGGTTAGCAGATTTATTGGTGCATACACATGGTTAGCAGATGTTATTGTCACATACACGATGGTTAGCAGATGTTATTGGTCACACTACACATGGTTAGCAGATGTTATTGATCACATACACATGGTTAGCAGATGTTATTGGTCACATACACATGGTTAGCAGATGTTATTGGTCACATACACATGGTTAGCAGATGTTATTGGTCACAATACACATGGTTAGCAATGTTACTGGTCACATACACATGGTTAGCAGATGTTATTGGTCACATACACACGGTTAGCAGATGTTATTGGTCACATACACATGGTTAGCAGATGTTATTGGTCACATACACATGGTTAGCAGATGTTATTGGTCACATACACATGGTTAGCAGATGTTATTGGTATTATTAAAGTGACTAGTGATCCATTTATTAAAGTGGCCAATGATTTCAAGTCTGTATGTTGGCAGCAGCCTCTCTGAGTTAGTGATGGCTGTTTAACAGTCTGATGGCCTTGAGATAGAAGCTGTTTTTCAGTCTCTCAGTCCCAGCTTTAATGCACCTGTACTGACCTCGCCTTCTGGATGGTAGCAGGGTGAACAGGCAATGGCTCGGGTGATTGTTGTCCTTGATGATCTTTTTGGCCTTCCTGTGACATCGGGTACTGTAGGTGTCCTGGAGGGCAGGTAGTTTGCCCCCAGAGATGCGTTGTGCAGACCGCACCACCCTCTGGAGAGCCCTGCGGTTATGGGCAGTGCAGTTGCCGTACCAGGCTGTGATGCAGTCCGACAGGATGCTCTCAATTGTGCATCTGTAGAAGTTTGTGAGGGTTTTAGGTGACAAGCCACATTTCTTCAGACTCATGAGGTTGAAGAGGCACTGTTGTGCCTTCTTCACCACACTGTCTGTGTGGATGGACCATTTCAGTTTGTGATGTGTACGCCGAGGTACTTAAAACTTTCCACCTTCTCAACTGCTGTACCATCGATGTGGATAGGGAGGTGCTTCCTCTGCTGTTTCCTGAATTCCACGATCATCTCCTTTGTTTTGTTGACGTTGAGTGAGAGGTTGTTTTCTTGACACCACACTCCGAGTGCCCTCACCTCCTCCCTATTGGCTGTTTCGTCATTGTTGGTGATCAAGCCCACTACTGTTGTGTCGTCTGCAAACTTGAGGATCAGAGAAGTGGACGTTTAACACATGCACATTTGTGGCCTGCTGGAGGTCATTTTGCAGGGCTCTGGCAGTGCTCCGCCTTGCACAAAGGCGGAGGTAGCGGTCCTGCTGCTGGGTTGTTGCCCTCCTACGGCCTCCTCCACGTCTCCTGATGTACTGGCCTGTCGCCTGGTAGCGCCGCCATGCTCTGGACACTACGCTGACAGACACAGCAAACCTTCTTGCCACAGCTCGCATTGATGTGCCATCCTGGATAGCTGCACTACCTGAGCCACTTGTGTGGGTTAGTAGACTCCGTCTCATGCTCCACTAGAGGGAGAGCACCGCCAGCATTCAAAAGTGAGACATGACATTGATTTTAGTGTTGGCAAATTGGCTTAGTTTCATAGTGAGGAGCCTATAAAACATATTTTGTAAACATATCACCTTCAAGTAGCTGCAGTTGCTTCTCACCGACTGCACCATGCAGACATCACCTGAATTGTGGGAGGCACTATTTGTAAACCAATCGTTAGGGTGTTTTTGTTTGACCCACACGAATGTGGCCAAAGACATGCCTGAAACAGACCAACTTTTCACCTTATGTTTTCAGTTAGTGAGTATGTGATATGGGGGTATATAATTAGATTTGAGCATTTTTACAGAAATACTTTAAAAAAAAACTTACCTAACCCTTACCTAACGCTAACCTTACCCTAACCTTTTAAACGTCAACTTCAATGGAGTAGGGACGTCCCAAGGATCCCGAATTGCACAAACCCTGTTTATTGAGTCCGTTGAGGTAGGGTACGTTCAAACGTAATGTCGCAAAGACACGCTCTCTCATACGTTACCGTAAATTGCTTACAAATGTGACATTGTAAATTGTTATTACATAAAGTTATGGATATGTTTTGATAAAGGAAAATTAAATTAACTGAAGAAGAAAAACGTAAAACAGCAACACGAAGAGAATTGGAAGAGGTGATTTCACACAGGTGAATTCGTTCCCTTTTAATGTTATCTTTTCGTTAAATAATTAACATTTAAAACTAATACAACAACACATTCCTGAGGGAACCTGTTTTGCTATATATATTCAAAAGCACCCTCATACTGTACCTTTTATATGACTGACAGAAGCTCTGGCCATAGCTAATGATGCTCTACTGGGAACCATCCAATCATWGGACAAGAGGGGCGGAATAAAGTTTCATAAGCGGTGGGATTTGCGTTGTACCACAGCCGCAAAGTCAAAACTGTCTATATCGTAAAAATTCATGAAAACAKWTTTTTTATTTTTGGTCTTAATTTAAGTTTAGGGTTAGGCATAAGGTTATCAGTGAGGTTAAGGTTAGRGTTAGGCTTAACGTTTGATTTTAATAAGAGAAATTGTAGAAATAGGCGGGGTTTAGCCATGATTATSACTRTGTCGCTGTGGTAACTAGTGACGACCGTGGATCGGGAAGTATAAGCGCCATAAACACGGTACAGATGTCYGTAGGAATGGTCTAAACATCCAAGAAGAGCGAACTGGTATTTTTTTGTGAGTTTGTAGWTAATCACTCTTCACCAAATGACGAACTGAAAAGGTGAGACATGGTTTCTCTTTTAGAACACTGATGTTATGCATTTTCATTGTCCTTTAAACGTGATCAGTCAGTCAAAGGTATTGTCTGTGTGTCAGATAATACAGACACATCATCATCATGTAAATTTAAAGTAGTGTCTGGGCAGGAGAAATTAATCGTCTCCTCTACCCAGATACTGGTTCACATGTAACTGAACTAGCTATAGGTCAGACAGGGAAGATTTGTTTGACAAATGTGTTGTTGTTATTTATTTATTTTTTACATTGTTTACAATAAGTCAGTGTTTTTATTTTATACTTGTTGGCAAGAATGCTCTACTTATTTTGGCTGATATTCCAATCTCTAAACATATCCCAATGTATTAATTAAGACCGTAGCGTAAAGTATGCTCGGAACTTATTGGCACAGGCGTTGTCTTCATTGCATGTACAGTGTATATACAGGCTGGGTCTACCCATATAAATCCTCCTCGATAGCAAGCCGTAACCTCATTAGGCTGGGTATGACTTCTTGAAGAGGAGTGAGTGTAGGTTTCTACATATCACAGCTGGTGTGACTTGACATTCTTTGTCTGTCCCATTCTCCTGTCCCACTGCATGGTTCTTCTTCATAGGGAACGTCTGGCCAAGTGAGTAAGAAGAGTGTATTAAAACGATGCTGTTGTTTGAAGAGACAATGATGAAAACAACAGAATAAATACACGTGTGCTCTTCTGACGTGCTTGTTTAAGAACGCTTGTTTTAGAACGCTTGTTTTAGAACGCTTGTTTTAGAATTCTTGTTTTAGAACGCTTGTTTTAGAATTCTTGTTTTAGAACGCTTGTTTTAGAACGCTTGTTTTAGAATTCTTGTTTTAGAACGCTTGTTTTAGAACGCTTGTTGCTTGTTTTAGAACGCTTGTTTTAGAACGCTTGTTTTAGAATGCTTGTTTTAGAACACTTGTTTTAGAATGCTTGTTTTAGAATCCGTCTCCAGGTTGCCCCTGTAGTAAAACCCCAATACATCAAAAATGTAAAGTGTTTTTAAAGGCCCAGTGCAGTCAAAAACATGATTTTTCCTGTGTTTTAAATATATTCCCACTGTGTTCTATATATGGTACCACACTGAAAGTGATGATAATGCCCTTTTAGTGTAACAGCTGTTTGAAAAGACTGGCTGACATTTCAGCATGTTTATTTATGTATGTATGTATGTATGTATGTACGTATGTATGTATGTATGTATGTATGTATGTATGTATGTATGTAATGTATGTATGTATGTATGTATATTTGTTTGTTTGGTTTGTTAATGAAGGTGGTAGATCAGCTTTAATACTGCAGATATATTGTAGCTTCCATCAATGTAATTTTCTGCATCATTTCCACTCCCCTATATATATATATATATATATATACACTACCGTTCAAAAGTTTGGGGTCACTTAGAAATGTCCTTGTTTTTGAAAGAAAAGCACATTATTTTGTCCATTAAAATAACATCAAATTGATCAGCAATACAGTTTAGACATTGTTAATGTTGTAAATGACTATTATAGCTGGAAACGGCTGATTTTTAATGGAATATCTGCATAGGCGTCAAGAGGTCCATTATCAGCAACCATCACTCCTGTGTTCCAATGGCACGTTGTGTTAGCTAATCCAAGTTTATAATTTTAAAATGCTAATTGATCATTAGAAAACCCTTTTGCAATTGTTAGCACAGCTGCAAACTGTTGTTCTGATTAAAGAAGCAATAAAACTGGCCTTCTTTAGAATAGTTGAGTATTTGGAGCATCAGCATTTATGGGTTCGATTACAGGCTTAAAATGGCCAGAAACAAATAACTTTCTTCTGAAACTCGTCAGTCTATTCTTGTTCTTAGAAAGGAAAGCTATTCCATGCGAGAAATTGCCAAGAAACTGAAGATCTCGTACAACTCTGTGTACGACCCKCTTCACAGAACAGCACAAACTGGCTCTAACCAGATTAGAAAGAGYAGTGGGAGGCCCCGGTGCACAARTGAGCAAGAAACAGACYCCTCACAAGTCCTCAACTGGCAGCTTCATTAAATAGTACCCGCAAAACACCAGTCTCAATGTCAACAGTGAAGAGGCGACTCCGGGATGCCGGCCTTCTAGGCAATATATCATATTTTCCTTTATTATTGTCCCCCCCACGCCTCCCCTAATTGGAGTAAACTATTGGACAACGACACTTCTACTTCCAACTTATACATACTAAATACTTTTTACGGACAAAATCTATTTTACAATAGTTATATTTMATTTGTTTTTACCCCCATCCTTCAGCTACCAGCATCAACCCCTCCCATCTCTCTCTGAATCCCATCCAGTTTTGATTTCTATTTGCCATATATTTTTTTAACTGTGCTGTTTCACAAAAGTTCTGAACCTATATACATTTTATAGACACAGTATATTTTACAAGAATTATCTTGTTGTTTTTAATCCCGCCTTTCAGCTCCACTCAACCCCTCTCATCTATCTCTTGACACCATTTATTTTTGCCATATATTTTTCAACTGTCATGTTTCACGAAAGTTTAGAACTTTTCGATTCTCATAGTTTCTACAGATTGTACATTTAAAGATAATTATTTTTACTAAAAGTATTATTATATTATTATTCAGCATGTTTTGGTGGGATGGAGTTTTGGCTCGCTTTGTTGACATCACCAAGCGGTAAATTAGTTAATAGACCAATAAGAAAGAGTTCCAAACCTCTCTGCCAATAACAGCTAGTTATTCAGTTTCCCCCTCCCCAGTCAGACCACTCCGAKAGACCTAGRAAAATTTTGGAGAAATTACTCTTGCATTTTTCAAATTTATTTTTGGACAATTTTAATTGAAAGGTACTTAATAAGGCAAGTAAG
Source organism: Salvelinus sp. IW2-2015 (assembly GCF_002910315.2). NCBI lineage: Eukaryota > Metazoa > Chordata > Actinopteri > Salmoniformes > Salmonidae > Salvelinus > Salvelinus sp. IW2-2015. The sequence goes on along the minus strand of NW_019943737.1, from coordinate 47,552 downwards.
GTACTTACCCAGAAATAATTTGATATTGAGATAACAAAACCGACTGCATTGGACCTTTTTAAATAATACTTTTAGGTGCTCTCCTCTGGTGATCCAATGTAGGCCTACATCTTGTTGTATTACCCAAATAAATAACATAAATTCAATACCTTGTTTCCCAGGGATCTGTGTGTCCACTCCCCCCTGAGGGTTATACCTGATGGCTTAGAGTATCTATTTACACTGAGTYGACAAAACATTAAGAACACCTGCTCTTTCCATGACATAGACTGACCAGGTGAATCCAGGTAAAAGCTATGATCCCTTATTGATGCCACTTGTTAAATCCACTTCAAACCAGTGTAGATGAAGGGGAGGAGACAGGTTAAAGAAGGATTTTTAAGCCTTGAGACAATTGAGACATYGATTGTGTGTGTGTGCCATTCAGAGGGTGAATGGGCAAGACTAAATATTTAAGTGCCTTTGAACAGGGTATGGTAGTAGGTGCCAGGCACACCGGTTTGTGTCAAGAATTGCAACGTTGTTGAGTTTTTCACACTCAACAGTTTCCCGTGTGAATCAAGAATGGTCCACCACCCAAAGGACATCCAGCCAACTTGACTCCAATGCTTCCCACAGTTGTGTCAACATGGGCCAGCATCCCTGTGGAACGCTTTCTTTTTAGAGTTCATGCCCCGACGAATTGAATCTGTTCTGAAGGCAAAAGTGCAACTCAATATTAGTTTGTGTCTCCTTAATGTTTTGTACACTCAGTGTATGTTGTTGTTTTAAGTAACAAATAATGAAAGCAACAGGATAAATATGTAGGGTAAACGTACCCAGCAACTCCCATGTGACGCAGCTGTCTAAGGCACTGCATCTCCGTGTAAGAGCAGTCGATGGTTCTCCTCAGGGGGGAGTGGACACACAGATCCTGCTGCTCTTACACGGAGATGCACTGCAGTCCATGGTTCGAATCCAGGCTGCATCACATCCGACCGTGATTGGCRCAACGTTGTCCGGGGTAGGCCGTCATTGTAAATAAGAATTTGTTCTTAACTGACTTGCCTAGTTAAATAAATGTGAAATAAAAACAATAAATGAACCCTGCCTTCTCTTCTTAGTGTCTAGGATCTATTCTGTTGCCAGGTTGGTATTAATCTCCTAACCTTGTCTTCCAGGGGTCATTCTGTCTGTACACTGAACTCTCCTACTTTGTCTTCCAGGGGTCATTCTGTCTGTACACTGAACTCTCCTACTTTGTCTTCCAGGGGTCATTCTGTCTGTACACTGAACTCTCCTACCTTGTCTTCCAGGGGTCATTCTGTCTGTACACTGAACTCTCCTACCTTGTCTTCCAGGGGTCTGTTTGTCAACTCCCACTGAGAAGAATGAAGGGGTTATTCCTGGTAGAGCCACTGGTAGCCTTCTATTCCTTTGCCAGTTTCCTGATCTACCCCTTGGTACAACAGTATGTGTACAGGAGACTATGGCAGGAGCTGACCAACACCACCTACCCTGTCTCTGACAACATCTCACGCTGCGATCCTTCCAACACCAGCAGCCACCATGAGGTTAGTGTTACTGTAGAAACGCCAAACCAACACCACCTACCCTGTCTCTGACAACACCAACAGGTTAGTTACTATAGAAACCAAACCAACACCACCTACCCTGTCTCTGACAACAACAACAGGTTAGTTACTGTAGAAACCTATCCAACACCACCTACCCTGTCTCTGACAACACCAACAGGTTAGTTACTATAGAAACCTAACCACACACACCTACCCTGTCTCTGACAACAACCAACAGGTTAGTACTATAGAAACCTATCCAACACCACCTACCCTGTCTCTGAAAAAACCAACAGGTTAGTTACTATAGAAACCTATCCACACCACCTACCCTGTCTCTGCACACAACCAACAGGTTAGTTACTATAGAAACCTAACCAACACCACCTACCCTGTCTCTGACAACAACCAACAGGTTAGTTACTATAGAAACCTAACCAACACCACCTATCCTGTCTCTGACAACAACCAACAGGTTAGTTACTGTAGAAACCTATCCAACACAACCTACCCTGTCTCTGACAACAACCAACAGGTTAGTTACTATAGAAACCTATCCAACACAACCTACCCTGTCTCTGACAACAACCAACAGGTTGTTATATAGAAACCTATCCACACCACCTACCCTGTCTCTGACAACAACCAACAGGTTAGTTACTATAGAAACCTATCCAACACAACCTACCCTGTCTCTGACAACAACCAACAGGTTAGTTACTATAGAAACCTATCCAACACCACCTACCCTGTCTCTGACCAAACCAACAGGTTAGTACTGTAGAACTTGTTATTCAAAAATAATTATAATTTAGTAGAATAACGACAACGTTGCAATGCAAATGTCATGTGTAAAATAGTTAATGTCGTATTGGAAGTAAACCTCCCTCCCTGCACTGCTTTGTAAACCTTTTGCTTAGTTGTTTCAGTGGGTAGGCCTCATCTGCTTTGTAATCCAAGTATTCCCATAGTTTGCTTCTGCAGCCAGTTCTGTCAATAAGTTGGGAGTGTGGAGGTAGGATGTTTTTTCTCTCGAAGAAACCATGCTGTCAGCATTTCCTCTCCTCTTGCTTGCTTGCTTAAAAGTGACTCATGCTCTTTCAACTGTTTTGGGAAAGGCAGCCGGACGCCCTTGAGAAGATTCAGACAAATTACTAGACAAACTCGATCCTCTTAATCATTTATGTATAGAGAGCCCCACGTGGAGTTGTCATAATACCCATAAAACCTAGCTGTCAAACAGGAAATGGTTCCAATAGTTTTTCCACCGTTTGTTTTTTTCCCTTAAGGATTTTGAACATAAGTATGTGGACACCTGCTCGTCAAATATCTCATTCCCAAATAATGGGCATTAATATGGAGTTGGTCCCCTCCCTTTGCTGCTTTAACAGCCTCCACTGTTCTCGGGAAGGCTTCCACTAGATGTTGGAACATTGCTGTGTGAACTTGCTTCCATTCAGCCACAAGAGCATTAGTGAGGTCGGGCACTGATGTTGGGCGATTAGGCCTGGCTCGAGTCGGCGTTCAATTCATCCCAAAGGTGTTCGATGGGGTTGAGGTCAGGGCTCTGTGCAGGCAGTCAAGTTCTTCCACACCGAGCTCGACAAACCATTTCTGTATGGGACTCGATTTGTGCACGTGTGCATTGTCATGCTGAAACAGTAAAGGGCCTTCCGCAAACTGTTGCCACAATGTTGGAAGCACAGAATCGTCTAGAATGTCATTGTATGCTGTAGTGATAAGATTTCCTTCACTGGACTAAGGGGCCCGAACCATGAAAAACAACCCCAGATCATTATTCCTTCTCCACCAAACTTTACAGTTGGCACTGTGCATTGGGGCAGGTAGCGTTCTCATGGCATCCGCCAAACCCAGATTAGTCCGTCTGACTGCCAGGTGGTGAAGTGTGATTCATCACTCCGAGAACGCGTTTCAACTGCTCCAGAGTCCAATGGCAGCAAGCTTTACACCACTCCAGCCGACCCTTGGCATTGCGCATGGTGATCTGGCTTGTGTGCGGCTGCTCGGCCATGGAAACCCATTTCATGATCCTATGACGGTGCCACGTTGAAAGTCACTGAGCTCTTCTACTGCCAATGTTTTGTCTATGGAGATTACGGTTTGCTCTATTTTTACACCTGTCAGCAACGGGTGTGGCTGAAGTAGCCCAAATCTATTCAGTTGAAGGGTGTCCACATACTTTTGTCCACGTAGCGTATACGGTGGTGAAATTTCACTTCCTTATGTTATATATATACACTGCTCAAAAAAAATAAAGGGAACACTTAAACACACAAATGTAACTCCAAGTCAATCACACTTCTGTGAAATCAAACTGTCCACTTAGGAAGCAAACATCAGCCAGGAAGCATAGGAACTGAGAAGTGGTCTGTGGTCACCACCTGCAGAATCACTCCTTTATGGGGGTGTCTTGCTAATTGCCTATAATTTCCACCTTTTGTCTATTCCATTGCACAACAGCATGTGAAATGTATTGTCAATCACGTGTTGCTTCCTAAGTGGACAGTTTGATTTCACAGAAGTGTGATGACTTGGAGTTACATTGTGTTGTTTAAGTGTCCCTTATTTCTTTTAGCAAGGTATTATATATACTATAGTAATATATATATATATTATCTATTATATATATTTTACGAGCAAATATGATTCTTCGTGCTTCTGAGCGTTTCAGTGGATTGGCTTTATTGCATTAATTAACAAGACTATTCAGTCAGATTTCTTACCTAATACACAGATAAGTAAACGTCTGTTGCCACGAGCCGCCTCTTCCAGAACTTTTGAGGATTTTTACACGTTGTGTGTATTCTGCCAAATTGTTGTTTACACAATGTAATTAAATGTAGAAAAAGGCTTTGAAAACACACAGCGTGTGTTTAATCGTCTGCACTGTTGACATTTCACAGAGATCGCTGTTTTTCTCTGAAAATCTTGGAAAAATAACAGGAATTGCGATTTTAATATTGAAATAGCCTATACTAAAATATTCAAATACCACATGTCTCAAAATCGATTATTTTTCTTACCTCTATATTGTTTTTATGTCCTCCGGATTCAAGAAGACAAGATGACGAGTTCAACGTTGAGCCTGCCATTTTGCGTCAGCTGGATGCTGTGAGAGAATTAAGGCGAATGTTATTTCCCAGATTTGTACCACTTTCTCTGATTTGGTTTAGTCACCCTAATCTTGGCCATCCTACAAGGGTAAAAACTTTAATCACTTTTAAATTAAATTAAAATTAAAAATTAAAAATTAAATTATGACAGAGACATGAGGTTTGGACCGTTTTGTTAGAGTATCCATACAATTAACATATTATTGTTCAAAATAGGCATTTTTGATTGGACACCCTACTATGTGTATCTTACTATGCAGAAAAAAAAGCATTTTTGAAATTGAGAAATATACTAATCCCACAGTATCAAATAACATTTCTTTATAAAGRCCTTTTTACATCAGCAGATATCACACAGTGTTAAACAGAAATGTATGAGATAAGGAAAACCAGCCACCTAAATGCTTGGCCTGTAGTAGTACTAACCTAGTTAAATAAAGGTTAAATAAAAAATAAAAAAAGTACATTAGTTAATGAAGCAGGCTATTTAGGTTTATATCAAATCACATTTTATTCGTCACATACTTCGTAAACAACAGGTGTAGGACAACAGTGAAATGCTTCCTTAGAGGCCCTTCCTAACAATGCAGAGAGAAATAAAATAGAGAAATAATAGAACATTTCAACACGTAATAATAAATACACAATGAGTAACGACGACTTGGCTTCTGTATACACGGGGTATCAGTACTGAGTCAATGATAACTAGGTTATATCCAGAAGTACCAGGTAATAACTTGGCTATATACACGGGGTACCAGTACTGATCAAATGATAACTATATACAGGAAGTACAAGGTAAAACTTGGCTATATACACATGGGTTATCAGTACTGAGTCAATGATAACTATATACAGGAAGTACCAGTATAACTTGGCTGTATACACGGGGTACCAGTACTGAGTCAATGATAACTATATACAGAAGTACCAGGTAATAACTTGGCTGTATACCATCAGGTACCAGTACTGAGTCAATGATAACTATATACAGGAAGTACCAGGTAATAATTGGCTATATACAATCCATGGTACAGTACTGAGTCAATGATAA
>NW_019943737.1:32351-38416 GCF_002910315.2 Salvelinus sp. IW2-2015 | reverse complement strand
TTGGCTTATGGCTCGTACATGGACCGCGTCTGGCCCTCTGACCCTCTGACGCCTCTGGCCTCTGACGCCTCTGCATCTCAGGCCTCTGGCCCGTCTGGCCCTTCTGGCCCTCTGACCCTCTTGACCCTCTGGCCCTCTGGCCCTCTGGCCCTCTGACCCTCTGGCCCTCTGCCCTCTGCAACCTCAGGCCCTCTGACCCTCTGACCCGTCTGACCCTCTGGCCCTCTGACCCTCTGCAGCTCGCCCTCTGGCCCTCTGGCCCCTCTGACCCTCTGACCCCTCTGACCCTCTGGCCCTCTGGTACCTCTGACCCTCTGGCCCTCTCTGGCCCTCTGGCCCTCTGCATCTCAGGGCCCTCGGGGCCCTCTGGCACCTCTGGACTCTGGCCCTCTGCCCTCTGGCCCTTGGCCCTCTGCAACCTTCCTGCGCCCTCTGGGCTCCTCTGGCCCTCTGGCCCTCTGGCCCTCTGACCCTCTGGCCCTCTGGCCCTCTGGCCCTTCTGGGCCCTCTGGCACCTGCTGGTCCTCGTTGGTCCTCTGGCCTCTGGCCTTCCCTAAATCGTGGCATTGGATTTGGGGTACCCCATACTTGTGCAGCAACTATTGAGGCCTCCACTACTATAGACAGATACCAGGTAATAAGCTTGGCTGTATACCATGGGGTACCCAGTACTGAGGTTCCCAATGACCTTAACATGTGAGCTATTAACAGGGAGGACGATGGCCAGCTTCTGTGGGTGGAACATTTATTTGACAATTTAGATACCTTCTGGAAAACGTAAAAGCCCTCAAAGGTAATTATACGTCTTGACCTAAGGAGTGAGGATGGATAGCCATCCACATACCCAATCTTTGCCTATCCGGATCCTGTACACCCTGAGTACCGCCATGCTTGATAAGCACTGCGTTGGTAATGACTCAAGAGATTAGACTATCACTCAATGAGGTAAAATCGACATAGGCGCGCCTAGTACTACCAGCCAAATGTACATTATCTCACAGGTGGCTTGGAAGGCATGATGTAATAAACCAAATTTAAGGGTGGTCTTAGTATACATCCCTCGCGAGTCCCTTGTGGAGATGACCAACTCCCTGCTATTACGCCATGCCAGGATAACAAGCTATTGAATGCAGTAATCCATGATATCGGTTAGTTACGTTGGCTATATACAAGGACGATCGGTGACTCAGTTCTCTATGATGGCCCGCCAGAGGAAACCTCTAAGAGCCCTAGCGTAGTAATATTTACCCGAATAGGGAAAGTCTACCATTACATGTGGTAATTGAACATTTACATTTCAGAAAGATGTATAAAGCCACCCAACAGCGTGGAAAACAAACGACGACCGTGAAAGCTATACAAACAAATAAGTGCATACAATGGCTACTTACAACATAGACAATGACCCACAAAAAGCCTACTGCCGTAATGGCTGCCTTAAATATGGCTCCCAATCAGAGACAATGAATGACAGCGTGTCTCTGATTGAGAACCATTCAGGCAACCATAGACTTACCTAGGACACCACACTCAACACAAAAACCCATTCAGCTACTCTACCTACCATACGCGCGCGACGTCCCAAATTGATAACGTATATATACATAGGACCATACAATCACACCCTAGAGTGAAGTGGTTTGATAATTTTGGAGCATATCTATTACGAGAGACCCGAGATGATATATTCTGTTTTAACTCATGACCCAGTACCCTGGAGTCCGCAATGTAAATAAACATTATCTGATTATTAAAAAACGTGGTAATACCAGGAAAAGTACCACGCGTTATTGCGTGTGGCTATACTACACAGCGACAGACTATTACATATGCATACACACGATAACATACACACTATTTACACATGGGATTTAGTTACTGTAGATATGTGCAGATTAGAGTAGGGCCTGAAAGCACCACCAGGTGTGTTGTAATACTGCCTTAATTTTTGCTGGACCCCAGGAAGTAGCTTCTGCCTTGGCAGGAACTAATGGGGATCCCAGTTAATAAACTCCTATGAGAGTAGCCTTCTTGCCTTGGAAAGGTAACCAGTCTCACTTAGTACGAGAATGTCCACATACTCTATAAACTCCATGAAGAGTAGACTTACTGCCTTGTAGTGACAAGGAAGGTTACAACGATGGGGATCATTGCGACTATATTTAACTCCCCAGAGGGGAGAGTAGCTGCTGCCTTGGCAGGAACTAATGGGGATCCATAATTAGATAAACCCAGTGACCCATTATGTGCCCGTAAGCTGAACTGCCTTGGCAGGAACTAATTTGGCGGAGTCCGCAGTACTGAAACCCGCGATCTGAGGATAGAGTAGGCTGCTGCCTGTTCAGAAGGAACTGAATTGCACTACGGTATACTAACATGATCTAGGGAATACACACGTGACGCATGAGCGACTAGCCGTGCGCCTTTGGCAGGAACTAATGGCGATCCATAATGAACCCCAATATATAATGAACACTAGCAAAATATGTATACATTTGTGCAAAAAGGGTCAATGCAGACAGTCTGGGTAGTTATTTGGTTAACTATTCATCAGTCTTATGGGAGGGGGGGTAGAAGCTGTTCAGGGTCCTATTGGTTCCAGACTTGGTGCATTGGTACCGCTTGCCGTGCGGTAGCAGAGAGAACAGTCTATGACTGGAGTGGCTGAAGTTTTTGACAATTTTTAAGGCCTTCCTCTGACACCGCCTGGTATAGAGGTCCTGGAGTGCAGGGAGCTTGGCCCCAGTGATGTACTGGGCCGTACGCACTACCCTCTGTAGCGTCTGCGGTTCYATGCCAAGCAGTGTCCATACCAAGTGGTGATACATCTAGTCAAGATGCTCTCAATGGTGCAGCTGTAMAACTTTTTGACGATCTGCAAGCCCATGACAAATCTTTTCAGTCTCCTGAGGGGGAAAGAGACATTGTTGTGCCCTCTTCACGACTGTGTTGGTGAATTGGAGTGGGATGTCTGGAATGATGTTGATGTGAGTCATGACCAGCCTTTCAAAACATTTCATGGCTACAGATGTGAGTGCTACAGGGTGGTCATCATTTAGACAGGTTACCTTGGCGTTCTTGGGCACAGGGACTATGTTGGTCTGCTTTAAACATGTTGTTATTACAGACAGGGTCAAGTAGAGGTCAGCGCATGCTTGGAGTARACTTCCTGGTAATCCGTCTGGCTCGTTAACCTGTTTAAAGTTCTTACTCACATTGGCTACGTAGAGCGTGATCACACAGTCGTCCGGACTAGCTGGMGCTCTCATGCATGGTTCAGTGTTGCTTGCCTCGWAGCGAGCATAGAAMGCATTTAGCTCARCTGGTAGGCTCGTGTCACTGGGCAGCTCACGGCTGGGTTTCCCTTTGTAATCTGTGATAGTTTGCAAGCCGRGCCTCATCCGATAAGTGTCAGAGCCAGCTAGCAGGCTACTGTAATTATTAACATGGTTAGACTGTAACCAACTAGGAGAGGTCACGTCTCATTAGATACAGCGGGCAGATATTTGGGACGCTGACAGGGTTTCTCCAGTTGATTTGGTTGATTGGCTAAGCGGAGTCTTCATGCTATTCTGTTATAGCCTAGTCTGAAAAGACAGTSCAGTCAGTGGCCATTGAAAGACACAGAGAAAATATGTCTGAGTGACTTGTCGATCAGGAACAAAAGCCTTCTTGTTTTGTGTTTGAAAAAGGCAAGAACCACATCTACACCTGTTGTGGTTGAGACAAGAGTTAAGTTTCTTTCTGCTTGAAGCCTGATTGACARAAATAACATGATGTTTCCCTGTAGAGCTGTCTACTGGCCTATAACAGAGCAGAGCATTGTCACATGTCTCCTTTTTTCTGTTCTATACTTCCTCTTTTTTTCTTCATGATTGCATCAAATCAGAAGTGAATCACTGTGGACAAAGAGAGTGTCTGGTGTTCTGTGGAATGTAGTCTGTKATTTGTCACGGTTATCTCCGGGTCAGTCAGTGTGTGTTTTCCCCCATGGCTATTATCCATTACCTTGTGTGTTTAACCGATTGTGTTTTTATTATCTGGGGTAAACACACGGCACTCCGGCTAAAAAAAAAACTATATTGCTTCAGTCACCAATCTCTGCTCCATGATCCCTTCCCTCACCTAAGGAGAGAGAGGTAGAACAACTAATGTTACATTAATAACTCTAAATGAAGCATATAGGAGACATGTTTCTTTGTTAACCGCTCAACACAGAATAGCCGCATGTGCACTTCCTCAAATCTTTGGGAGAAAATATCCTTTCTATTTTATTCAGGCTTTGTTCAATTGTATTTTTCATACTATAAATAATATATAATAATATAAAATAACATCACAGAATTCTAAACAAATCTTGTCTGCTAAATGAAACTAGTGTCGCCCACAGCCATATGCCATAGCCGAAATCAGGACCTAACAAGGACAACTCAGAGTATGCTATTCTGTTCTTCTGAAATAGACTACATATTTTCTTCATATAATGTTTCTTTAGACCTGTTTAAAATAATTAATGGATTTACTGTGAAGGTGTGAGGCTATATTACATGGATTTACTGTGAAGGTGTAGACTATATTACATGGATATTATTGTGATGTGTAGACTAATTACATGGATTTATTGTGATGGTGTAGACTATATTACATGGATTTATTGTGATGGTGTAGACTATATTACATGGATTTATTGTGATGGTGTAGACTATATTATTGGATTTATTGTGATGGTGTAGACTATATTAATGGATTTATTGGTGATGGGTGTAGACTATATACATGGATTTATTGTGATGGTGTAGGCTATATTATATTGGATTTATTAGACTTTTTAAAATGTAGATGTTCCAAAGGTCTCCATCAGTGTCCTTTGGTGGAAGCCAGGAGATGCTAAATGTGTTTGTTAATTAACGGTCAATTACCGTGAGACCGACAGTTATTTGCTGTGACAATCAGCGGCTGATGAGATTTTGATTTTGTAACCAACCAGGAGGTCACGTCTCACCAGTTACAGTAGCTGGTTGACAGGAGACTGATGAATTACTTGTTCAGGAGATGCTGCTTGTTCTCGATTTATTTTGAAAGGCAAGAACCACCTGAAGCCTTCACCGTTGTGGGTTCGGCGAGGGTTAGCTTCCTCCGGCTTGAAACCTAGATTGACATGAATAACATTCTATTTCCATGTAGAGCCGTCATACTGACCTATAACAGAGCAGAGCGGTGACACAGTTCTCCTTTTCACTTTGTCTACTTCCTCTTTTTCATCACGGCCATATAACAGGCTGCAGTCGATCTGTGTGTTCTCTGGTGTTGTTCTGTGTTCTGTGTGTGGAACTGTGTGTGTTCTGTGGTGTGGAACTGTGTGTTCTGTGTTCTGTGTGTTCTGTGTGTGGAACTGTGTGTTCTGTGTGTGGAACTGTGTGTTCTGCCTTTTAATATGTTACAGTTCCTTCTGTGTTCTCACGGTCGTGTGTTTTCCCCATCCATCAGTGACATTATCCATTACCCCGTGTGTTAACTGGATTGTGTTTTCAGCAGAGGTAATGTTAATAACTCCATTACCCCATGTGTTTAACTGATTGTGTTTTCAGCAGAGGTAATGTTAATAACTCCATTACCCCTTGTGTGTTTTCAGCAGAGGTAATGTTAATAACTCCTTACCCCGTGTGTTTAACTGATTGTGTTTTCAGCAAGAGGTAATGTTAATAACTCCATACCCCGTTGTGTTTAACTGATTGTGTTTTCAGCAGAGGTAACGTTAATAACTCCATTACCCCGTGTGTTTAACTGATTGTGTTTTCAGCAGAGGTAATGTTAATGACTCCATTACCCCGTGTGTTTAACTGATTGTGTTTTCAGCAGAGGTAATGTTAATGACTCCAATACCCCGTGTGTTTAACTGATTGTGTTTTCAGCAGAGTAATGTTAATGACTCCAATACCCCGTGTGTTTAACTGATTGTGTTTTCAGCAGAGGTAACGTTAATAACTCCACCCTCTACTCCATGACACCTCCCTTGCCGTTGTTGTTTACGTGTTTGTTTTCCTTGTTGTTTTCTGTTTAACCAA
>NW_019943737.1:31309-32326 GCF_002910315.2 Salvelinus sp. IW2-2015 | reverse complement strand
TTGTTTACACCAGGAGGTCCAGAAGGCGGCGTCTCTCTTCTCCCTCTACACCGAGCTCTTCTCCATGATCCCCTCCCTGGCCGTCACCCTCATCCTCGTTGCCTACAGCGACCAGCGCGGACGCAAGATCACCATCATCCTGCCTCTGATTGGCTCTCTGTTCTACGTCCTGTCTTTCCTGGCCATCTCCTTCTTCGAGCTCGACCTCTACCTCCTCATCGTCTCGTCGTTCGTCAGCGCCCTGTTRGGGGGSTCGGGGACGTTCCTGGGMGGTTGTTTCTCGTACATCGCTGACCTGTGTGAGGACGGACAGCAGAAGACCCTGCGTATGGCCGGGGTGGACATGGTGATCGGCCTGCTGTCTGGAGTGGCCTCTCTCTCTACGGGATACTTCCTCCAAGCAGCAGGTTTCAACTGGCCCTTRTTCACCTCTGCTCTGTTCCACTGTTTCAACCTGCTCTACGCCGTCTTCATCCTGGAGGAGACGCTCCAACGACCTCCAGATGACCCCCTGGACGGATCTCCGCGCCGCACCGCCATGCGTCAGCTGGCCTGCGGGGTCTACCAGTTGTTTGCAGGGGCCAGCAGGAGGCGCAATATCCTCCTGGTGCTCCTCTTGCTCCTCTTCTCCTCCTTCTCCTTCGCCAACATGGGCGGGCTCTCCATGATCACGCTGTACGAGCTCAACCAGCCGCTGTGCTGGACCGAGATCCTGATTGGCTACGGCTCGGCGCTGTCCACCACGGTGTTCCTGACCAGCTTCGTGGGCGTGACGGTGTTCTCTCGCTGCGGCGTCCCCGACCTCGTCATCATTCTCATAGGGATCCTGAGTGTCATGGTGGGTATGACCCTGGTGGCCTTCGCCAAGACCACGCTCATGATGTTCCTGGGTAAGGAATAAGGAGGATTTTCAATGGTAACACGGTCCAGTGTAAAGAGAACTCTAGACTATGTGAGCCAGGGGTTGGGGTCAATTCCATTTCAATTCAGTCAATTCAGGAAGTAAACTGAAATTCC
>NW_019943737.1:19876-30823 GCF_002910315.2 Salvelinus sp. IW2-2015 | reverse complement strand
GTCTGGTGTTTAGGAACACCTCTGGGCCTCAGTTAGTCTGGTGTTTAGGAACGCCTCTGGGCCTCAGTTGGTCTGGTGTTTAGGAACACCTCTGGGCCTCAGTTGGTCTGGTGTTTAGGAACACCTCTGGGCCTCAGTTAGTCTGGTGTTGAGGAACACCTCTGTGCCCCAGTTAGTCTGGTGTTGAGGAACACCTCTGGGCCTACCTCTAGTTACCTCGTGTCGATCTGAAAGGGAAGTGTAAGCAGAAAGGCCAAATTGGAGTTTTTACTAACAGGCCATAAACGGCACCTGTAAAGGTTTATATGGTAGTATAAATGGAACCATATAGTTTTGCTGTGACATGACTGGCAGGTCGTTTCATGTCATGACACCCTCCATCTCCGATTGGTCTGAATTTGTTTCTGTATTTAGAAATAGATTAAGATTAGCATTCATACAACATTATTTTCTTGAAATATAATTTGATGCTAATTTATTGCACCCAAATTGGCAATTTTTAATTTATAGGATTCATCTAATATTCAATAAATATAGTACCTAACATCCCATTTGGATCCACATTTTTTTTTCTAATAATAAGTTAGACATGTGGAATAAAAATGAAATGGTCACCCAGCCACCCACTGAGTATACAGTATCAGTTCTCTGTTTCTGACTGGTACTATGGTGCTGCGTTTCGTTTTTTTTTTTAGATTTGTTAGCTTTGTGTTCGACATCCTGATATTACCAGGTTCTGACCACTAGATGGTGCTGTTTCTGCTATTAGGTGATTAAGAGAATTCACCTTACACTTACTCTTAGGTGATTAAGAGATAGTTCACCTTACATTTACACTAAATTAACTAAATTAGATTTGATCATGAAGTGTGAAAATGCTAATAAAGGTACCATTGACTTGCATTGGATTTGTCCCACAGTTGCTAAACAAGTTAGCATTTGAAACAGTGGCCAACAAAACCAAAGCATGGGTCGCTGACATACTTTGTCAATAGACTTCTTGCAGGGTAAGGAAACCAATGTAATTTTGTAATTTGTGTTTTGTAAATCTTCAAACTTTTTTCACCTAATAGCAGGAGCAGCACCATCTATTGGTCATAATCTGGTAATATCAGGATGTAGGATGGGACAACCTGGACTCGAGGGTAGACGTCACATAGTAAACGTAAATCCGGGACACTCCAATTAGTATGATATGTTGCATTTTGTATGGTATGTATTAATTTGTGGATGTCCACAAAATCTAGTTTCTTTTACTGCCCTATTAGAGATGTGATCTGTATAGAGCACTAGATTAACACATCCGTAAAGTAAAATATACTCTAATTAGAGAGAATGGATCTAGATCTGAGACATAGTAAAACATGAAGACATGAGCTTATTGAGATCACTATTTCTCTTTTTTTCTGGTTCTTAACATACTCCTCTTTTTCTTCTCACTACGAATTGTCATCTAAGGACCCTTCTTGTCAGTCTCAAAGAGCGTGCAACTCCACTGGAGGGCTCGATCAAAAGAGCACCAGCTCTCTTGACCGCTGACCTCGTCTTGGGCCTTGGACATTAGTCCGTGAGCCAATCTTCTGGTCGCCTCTCCTGAACCGCTTGTAGCCGCTCCGTCGCCTGGACCGGTCTCCCAGTGACCACGTCTGTGCCCTTCTCCGAATCCGCGTCTACTTGCATCCTATTCACCTCAGGCCCTCTGGCCCTCTGGCCCTCTGACCCTCTGTACTGCCTGTCTTGGGCTCTCTGGCCCTCAGCACTCTCAGGACTCTTCTGGCTACTTCATTCGGGGTCGCACATACTCGCCCATCGTGGCCCTCTCGTGCCTCCGGAACCACTACACGATGCACTAATCACGCTTCGGTTGGCCACTGTCACCCGCGCAACCTTCTCTGGCTCCACTGAGTCCCCTTTCGAACCTCTACCCTCTGCAGCTCTACTTCTCTCGGCGTGACGCTCTCTGGGCGGCCTTCTTGGGCCTCTCTTGGCTTATCTCCCTACATGTGACCCTCAGCTCGCGTCCCCTGCATCTCGCGCACTCTGGCGTCAACTTCTAGGCGTCTCTGGTCATGCGCTTCCTTCTATCTACTCTGCATCCTCAGAGCCTGCCTCGTACTTCCCTCTCGACTCGCTCGTAGAGCTCAATATACGTGGCCCTTCTGGCCTCCTTGCCCTCCCTGGCTTCCTGGACACCACTGGCCCTCTGGCCCTCTGGCCCTCCGGAGCCTCTTCGTGCCTCTCCACTGGTAGGACCACGCGGTTTCTAGAATCATTACCGCTCTGTTGTCTCTCCTCCTCATACCGGGAGCTCTTTCTCGAGTGTTTGATGTTCATCACACTCTGCTCTTTGCGTGCTACATCCCCATGTGCCTTCAGAGGCCTCTGGCGGACCTTCCTTCTCTTCGCGCACTGCTGACGCCTTTCTTGAGCTGCCTTCTGAGTGGCTCTGTTCTGTGGCTCCTCCATGCGCCACTCTGAGGGATCCAGCACTGAGCAACTGGCGTGGGCTCTGCTACCCTCTCACGGTCCTCTGACCGTCTACTCGACCCTCAGACCCTCTGGCCCCTCTGCCGGGAGCACCTTCTTGCCCATATGATTCTCACTCCCGGGCGCCACTCTGCGCCCACCTTCTATGCGCTCGTTTTCGTGCACCACCAGCGTGCCCCCACGTCTGACCCTCGCACGTCACGACCCTCATCGACCATCTACCCTCTGCGTCCTATTGGCTCTCTGTGTGCTCTCACCTTCCGTGCGTCTTCTTCGGCGCATCCATTCTTCGAGCTGGCAGAGCCTCTCTCACTCTCTGGCCTCGCTCTGCGCTCTCTCCGCTTGACCCTCTGCCCTCTGAGCGCCGCCCTGGGCCCTCTGCGTCGGCTTCGCCTACCGGTGCGTGTGGCTTCTCTTGCGGCGCTCGACTGAGTCGCTGGCGGCACTCCTGTGCTCCGAGTGACGCGCACCAGCATGGAGACTGCTAGGCGCTATGGCCCGCTGTGTGGCGACTAGCTCCCTGCTGTATGCCGCCTCTCGTCGCGTCCGTCTGGTGCAGTGGCTGCGCTTCCTCGCCGGCTCTCTGGACTCGCGCCCGGAGAAATATCGCTTGGCATTCGACATTTGCGCTCTTCTCAAGAGCAGCAGCAAGTGTTATGCCACCTGCGCGTGACCTTGGCTTATCTCAGCAGTCGCATGTCTGGGATCCTGCGTTCTCGAGCTGGCGTTCGAGAGACCGAGAGTTCTATTCGCAATTCCTCTGAGATGTGTGTATCCTCTGCTGTGCAAACCAAAAGCCCTAATACAGTATGACTCCACTGGAACGTATGGATTTCTACCTCACGCGAGCGAGAGGATGGGAAATCCCACGCCAAATTGACTGTTCCATGTCTGGCACTGGCGCGGGTTCTACCATAAGGCTACTTGAGCGCCAGGGAAGCAGGAGGTCAAATTATAGCTGCGCTTGGTACGACAATCTTGCTCCTGCACTTTCTACTCAATCTCGCATATCTACAGGCTCTCATCGCCTAACAAGAGAGTGCAGGAGCTCGTTCCACATTTGATTCACCGCTCTAGAGGGCACTCGTGAGAGAAGAGGACACGGCGCAGTGATCGGACTACGAGAAGAGTAACCAAACTTGAATTAGTGTCACCGCGGCTCTGAGGATGCTGCCTGACCATACACTGGCTGTCTCGCAGACCACTGCTATCGAGTGGCGCTATGTGAGTAAATTGCCAGCTGTACTGAGTCCCGTCTCACCTCGTGACTCCACTGCAGCTGCATTCATAGTCTGCAAGAGGAGAGCTGAAGGGTCAATCGAGAGGGGCATGGGACGCTTGGATTGAGAACATTACAGCTAGGCAACTTTGTACAGGCTTTCATAGAAGATATGCACTGAAGATAACACTAAAAACAACCGACAAGAAACGAGGAGTTTGTAACGATGTTAACACAACGCGAATAAGGTGCATACACCTGGCTACTTACAAACATAGACAATTACCCACAAAAGCCTACTGCCTATGGCTGCCTTAAATATGGCTCCCAATCAGAAGACAATGAATGACAGCTGTCTCTGATTGAGAACCATTCAAGGCAACCATAGACTTACCTAGACACCTACACTCAAACACAAACGCATACACTCTACCAAAACCCCCTACCCCTACCATACAACCACCCTAGAATGGTGGTTGTAGTGAATAGATGACATAGTGATATATTTCTTAACTCATGCCAGCATAAAAATTAGATTAAAAAACGGAATAAAAATAAAACCTTTTGGAACAAACACAGACATATACATATGCATACACAACGCAACCATACACACTATACAACAATGGATTTAGTACTGTAGATAGTGGTAGTAGAGTAGGGGCCTGAAGGCACACAGTGGTGTTGTGAATACTGCTTAATTTTGCTGCCCCGGAAGAGTAGCTTCTGCCTTGGCAGGAACTAATGGGGATTCCATAATAAAACTCCCATGAAGAGTAGCTTCTGCCTGGAAGGAACTAATGGGGATCCATAATAAACGCCATCAAGAGTAGCTCTGCCTTGGAAGGAACTAATGGGGAATCCATAATTAACCCCAGGACGAGTAGCTCTGCTTGGCAGGAACTAATGGGGATCCATAATTAACCCCAGGAAGAGTCAGCTGCTGCCTTGCAGGAACTAATGGGGAATCATAATAAACCCCAGGAAGAGTAGCTGCTGCTGGCGGAAACTAATGGGGATCCATAATAAACCCCAGGAAGAGGGTAGCTGCTGCTTGGCAGGAACTAAGGGGATCCCATAATGAATCCCAAGAAGAAGTATCTGCTGCTGGCAGGAAACATAATTGGGGATCCATAATTAACGCCCAGGAAGAGTAGCTGCTGCCCTTGGCAGAACTAAATGTGATCCCAAATAAACCCAGGAAGAGAACAGCTGCTGCCCTTGGCAGGAAAACTACATGGGATCCCATAATAAACCCGCAGGAAGAGAAGCTTGCTGCCCTGGCAGCAACTAAATGGGGATCCAATAATAAACCCCAGCGAAGAGAAGCTGCTGCTTGGAGGTAACTACCCTGAGGGGATCCATAAAAACCCCCAGGAAGAGTATGCTGCTGCCTTTGGCAGGAACTAATGGGGATCCCATAATTTACCCCAGGAAGAGTAGCCTGCTGCCTTGGCAGAACTAATGGGGATCTTAACAAATACAATAAACTGAACACAGTTTTATTGTGCAACGTTTTTATTCATCTCTAAAAAATATGTTTTTCTCCAAGCCTGAACCTTCGTGTTTAAACTCATGAAGTATCTATCTCAATTATATTTTTTTATTTTATTGTATAATTTCTGCATCTAAACAGCCCTTGATTGGGTGTACAATGTGAGCTTCCTGCACTGTGTGTGGTGTATGTGATGTTGGTGTGGCCCATCTTTACCTGGAACAGGAGGCGAACAGGGCGAAGGCCGATGGTCCTGGCCCCGATGGTGAAGAAGTGCGCACAGCATCTGAACAATCACAGCCTTGTAGGACCTCGCAGCTTGTCATCTCTGGAGTCCCTCAGAGTCTTCTGTAGGATGCCCTATCATCCAGGCCAGAGAGACCAATGAGGCTGAAGCAGAGAGACCTGGGGACAAAGAGGGATGACGGGATAGTGAAAGGAGATGAAATATACATGGGGTCCCTAAATTCTTGACAACCCTTGATAAAGATGAGCAAAACCTATAAGATAATAATTTAAATACTGTGTATTTACAATAAAAAAAACTTTCCTTTAAGCAAGTCAGTTTAAAGAACAAATTCTTTATTAGAATGACGGCTACCCGGCCAAACCCAGACGACGCTGGGCAATTGTGCGCCGCCCGCTATGGACCTCCCAATACCACGCCAGATGTGATACAGCCTGGATTCGAAACCAGGGACTGTAGTGACGCACTTGCAGCTGAGATGCAGTGCATACAAACAAAATTGGTACATTAGATTGTTTTATACTATTTACAATTGCTCAGAGAAAGAGATTTTGTTAACAAGTAATCCTTTTTTTTTCTCAAAACCTGTTTTCCAAAAAACCTTTTCAATACTCACCTTGTGAGGATCACGTCACTTCAGCATTTTTTCTGAATGTTTTATGAGTTGGAGAACAATTGGGAAGGGATCTTTTACCATTCCTTCCATTCAGAGATGAAGCATGAGATGCTTGATATGCTCATGGAAAGTCCCTCTCAATCAAACCACAGGTTTTTCAAAGTGGGGTTCAAAGTTCTGAGACTGAGATAGCCATTGCAAACATGTTGATTTTGGTGGCCTCCAAAAAAAACATTTATTTGTGGCAGTTTGTTGTGTGCTTGGGGGTTTATTGTACTTATTGGTAGATACACTTCTGCCAAGTTTCATCCAACGGCAGAGCAAGCAGTTTTTTTTGGCTAAAATGTCCTGGATCTGTGGAAAGCAAAATACCACACTAACATCAAGATGCCACCCGCATATGTTTACATGAGGAAATGGGTTTTATTTTCTTCTCATTTTCCACACCAACCTACCACTGGTGTGTATGGGCCAAAGAACATATTTTTTATGTCATCAACCATGTAAACCTTGGAGTTTGCCTAAACGGCATTGGCACTTGGATTTGGAACCGGTGCTTTTGTGGGTTTGGCGTCGATGTACTGGGCCGTACGTACTTCCTCTGTAGCACCTCGAGTTTGATGCCAAATAGTTTCCATACCTAGTGTGATCCAGCCAGTCAAGATTTTCTCAGGGCAGCCCTCTTTGGCTTATTTTTTTTTCTTGAAAGCAATGGCTTTTATGGCCACTCTTCTTCCGTAGTAAAGCCAGTTCTGTGGAAGTGTACGGCTAAAGTTGTCCCTATGGACAGATACTGCCAATCTCCACTGTGAGCTTTGGCAGGCTCCTTCATGGTTTATCTTTGATCTCTTTGTTTCCTCTCTGACTTAATTGTTTAGAAGGATGTCGTCCTCCTTGCCTGGTCTGTGAGTTTTTGGTGGGCGGCTCTCTCTGGCAGGTTTGTTTTTGGTGCCATATTGCTTTCATTTTTTAATAATGGATTTTAATGGTGGCTCTGTGGGATGTTAAAAGTTTTGGATATTTTTTTAATAACCCCACCGCTGATCTGTACCTTCTCCACAATCTTTTGTCCCTGACCTGTTTAGAGGAGCTCCTTGGTCTTCATGGTGCCCACTTGCTTAGTGGTGTTACATGACTCTGGGGCCTTTCAGAACACAGTGAAAGGACTGAGATCATGTGGACAGCTCATGTGACACTTAGATTGCACACAGGTGGCTTTAATTTAATGAATTATGTGACTTCTGAAGGTAATGGTTTGCACGCAGATTCTTATTTAGAAGCTTCAATAGCAAAGGGGGTGAATACTATGGCACGCACCACTTTTCAGTTGTTCTTTTTTTAAAAAACAAGTTCATTTTTTTTTCATTTCACCATTTAGACTATTGTGTTTTGTTCTTACATGAAATCCAAATAAAAGTCCATTTAAATTACAGATTGTAATGCAACAAAAATAGAAAAAATGCCAAGGGGGGTGAATACTTTTGCAAGGCCATGGCAGGGGGTTGGGGTCAGACTACAGGGTCAGAATAGAGGGGTTGAGGTCAGAACTACAGGGGTCAGAATAGAGGGTTGGGAGGTCGAAACTACAGGGGTCAAATAGAGGGGTTGGGGCAGAACTACAGGGGTCAGAAATAGAGGGGTCAGACTACAGGGGTCAGAATAGAGGGGTCAGAACTACAGGGGTCAGAATAGAGGGGTTTGGGGTCAGAATAGAGGGGTTGGGGTCAAACTACAGGGGTCAGAATAGCGGGGTTGAGGTCAGAACTACAGGGTCAAGAAATAGAGGGGTTGGGGTCAGAACTTACACGGGGTCAGAATAGAGGGGTTGAGGTTCAGAACTACAGGGGTTCAGAATAGAGGGTTGAGGTCCAGAACTACAGGGGTCAGAATAGAGGGGTCAGAACTACCGGGGTCAAACAGAATAGAGGGGGTCAGAACTACAGGGTCAGAATAGAAGGGGTTCGGGTCAGAACTTCACTCAGTGTCAGCTTAGATAAAGGAAGAGACGCTATGGTGAACTGGAGTATCAAGTGAAGGACACACGGTTGAGCATGGAAGTGTTATAGTCAGAGAAAGTATTGGAGGCTACATGTCAGGAAGGATTAATAAAACTAGGAAGTGGTTCACGATTACTAAGAAGTGGGTTTCTATATGGAGACTCCATGAACGAGAAAGGGGCTAGGGGTGTCATCATGTAGATAAAAGTGTGAGGGCAGTAAGATAAAGAGTTGGCTGAGGGAGACTACTAACTGCTTCAAGTTAAATCATGGAGAGTGTGGCGAAAGACATAATTAGGACGGCTCCAGAAACCTGATGATAGCCAAGGGTGTTGTGCATTAACGCTTATCTGTTCTTAGCAGGGGGCTCCTGGGAGGGTATTCACGCTATAGATACAGGAGACCTCTGGGTGCCCACAATTAGTTCAGGGGTGTAGTGGTGAAGGTATACAGAACCACTAGGCGACGCGAAGTTAGGTCTCGAGGTGGATTTGGAGAAAACGAGCCCTCGTGGGCCTCTAAGACGGCTGCTGTTGAAGAGGACCACACTCTGGGCCTACACTATGTGAGGTTCCAGTGTTATAGGTGTAAACCACACCGGCGTGTGCCCGAGAGAGTCAGCTAGATCTGATTGGAGGGTCACACACGAGCACGTGGGCACATGTGACGTTGCGGTCAGCTGGCGAATCGGCACACACCACTCAGGGAGCACGCTCAGTTAGAGGATGCACTCTGACAGATTGGTTAGAGATACACCTCCTGTGGCCACGCAGTTAGGTCTGGTGGTCAGTGAACACCTCACGAGGGGCCCTACCCTCGTATTACCACTATCCTCGGCATCTCGACAGCGGTAAGCTTGAGCGTCTTAGTCACACTCCACGGCTCGAGACATATTGTATATGTCTCTACTATACTATAGGGCCAATAACACGGCTCACCTGGTCACAAGAATTTACATTGCTAGTTACACAACATGGATATCATCTCATTATGTTCTTCGCACTCCTCTCGTGCACCACCGCGACGCGCTCATCTCCTCCACGTTACTCGAAACGTCACCTCTCGAGACGTTCCTCCTCGCTTAGATCTGGATGTGATGTTTCTATGTAAAAGTTAAAATACGCATAAGCACTAGCGCATTCATTACACACCATAGTATGTTCCTGAGAGAATAGATGTAACTGGAGAGTTTACATGCATATGAGATCTTTGAGTTCGTTATACCGAACTGAGTGGGCATTGTCTGAGAGTACTGATAGGTATATATCATGACTGCGAGACTGATACCACAACACACAACATCATAAACACAGCAACACACTACACACACACACAACTACACACACAGCTCACACACCATTAAATTTTTTCTAAATAATACACACACACACACACACACCACACACACACACACTATGACACATCATCCACACACACACACGACACCACACACCATCGAAGTATAACACAATCAAGCTACACACACGACTGAGCGAGCGAGAGGAGCGAGCGGTACTACAATGACACGAGCGACTAGAGCGCAGCACATTCACTCATTTTTTTTAGCGAGCACTATCTAGCGATCTTAAGAGCACCGTATGCGCAGCGCTCTGAGCACATCTCGCGCCGATATTACCAGGTTCTGACCACTAGATGGTGCTGTTTCTGCCTATTGACAGGCGGTATATGGACAGTAAATCATCCGTATGACCTACTGAGATGTCTTGTAGGCTATCGATTTCATAGAGAGAGACTGGTTCACCTCTACCATTCAGGTAAAGACGACCACACACAGACACCTACAGACATGAGAGTGAATGTGTACTTATGCACATGTCAAGTGTTGCAAACACATCGCACGTGATGATAGAGCTACCATTTTGCACCGAGAGTTGGTCCCACCAGTGTGCTACAAGTTACCATTTGAAACAGTGTCGCCCAACCCTATATAGGGCGCAGTGGGGTCAGCGTGAGAGAGCGTAGGACGCACGTCCAGAAGTATGAAGAGGGTCTGGGAGAGGGAGGAAGGGTGACGGTCCGAAATCCCATTGCAATATTGAATGATCAGTAGTAGATTTTGTTATATATCCCACAGACACTCGGTCTTACAACCTAATATGTTAAATGTCACAGGCACACTCAGATAGAATAATTAGCGGCGCATTTAACAAAAAAAGAATGAAGTATGAAAAGTCTAATGAGGATGTTATGAGAGTACCAGACCAACAACCCTTCCAGAATGAGGAGGGTAGACGTCAACAAATAGAGTAACAACCGTATCCGCACTCTCGATTAGTATGGATATGTTAGACATTGTAGAGATAATGGTACTTCTCTCTTATTCAATCTATGCTCAATCTCATACACACATCACTACGACTAATCGCAACTAACACACACACCGACAACAGTATCTACACACACAATCAATACACAACTACACAACTAAACATATATACACCACCACACACGGTAACAAACAAATACTGATCACCCACATATTCCACACACACACAACCAACACGATACATCACACACACCGATTCAATTTGCGAGCTAGCGAGTGCGAGGCACAATCATCTATCAAGCTACACACAGTGCAGTCAACACTACACAGTCACGACTCACACACAAATCTCTAATATCTTACAGTCAATATTACAGGTTGGGGTTAATGTTAGGCTAGGGGTTAAGATGTAGCTAGTGGTATGTTAGCTAGTGTGGTTAATGTTATAGGTGGTTATTAATAGTGTTAATGAGCTAGGTGGCTAATGTTAGCTAAGGTGGTTCATGTTACTAGGTGGTTATGTTAGCTACGGTGGGCTAAACATTAGGGTTAGGTATTAAAGTTAGGGTTAGGAAGTTAAGGTTAAGGGTAAGGGTTAC
>NW_019943737.1:14997-19851 GCF_002910315.2 Salvelinus sp. IW2-2015 | reverse complement strand
AAGGGTTAGCTAACATGCTAAGTAGTTGCAAAGTAGCTATAAAGTAGTAAGTAGTTGCAAGGTTGCTAATTAGGTAAAATGCTAAAGTTGTCCGTAATGCGATTCGAACACACAACCTTTGGGTTGCTAGACGTCCACGTTACACGATCACTCATTAACCCCGACCAACCACCTTACGTTTTAAGTAACTTTCTGTCTAATGTAACCATACCAAACGTAACATATCATACTGGTTTGAGTGTCCCGGATGTACTTTTACTATGTTACGTCTAGTCTATGAGATCAGGCTGGGTGGGACATCAGACCCTGATGAAAACAGCTTGTCTGTCTAAACGTTGTTTATTAGGTTATTCAATTATTGCATCTGAGCTCCTGGAGTGTGCGGCTCTCCTTTAATTTTTCAAGTGTTCTACTCCGCTAGCCAGCACCTCGCCTAAATAGTTGTGTGTTTCTTTTGCTTCTGGACGGGACATAAACCTAACAACTTCAATTACTAATTTTCTCTGAACAGGGGGGGGGGGGAAATTCACTGAGAATACATTACGTAGTATGAAGAAACAGTACTCTAAGCAGCAGCTCCATATTAATGGTCAGACATAGAGAACTGATACTGTATAGTCGTTGTTGGCGTATGATCGGTGTAGGGTGTGGGGGGGTATGGGGGGGTCTGTAAGGTGTGGGGGGGTCCGTGGGGTATGGGGGGGTCCGTAGGGTGTGGGTGGTTTTAACCATTCCTTTGAATTCCTCATATCTAAGTCCTTATTAGAAGAAAGTTAGGTCCAAATCGCATGTTAGGTACTATATTTATTTAACATGATCTGAATCCTCTAAATTAAAATGATCAATTTCGATGCAATCAAATTAGCTTAGAGACCAAATTTATATTTCAACAAAATGATGTTGCAGGAATGTTAATATGATCTGTTTCTCACAACAGAAACGATTTRAGAACAATCTGACATGGTGGGTGTTGAAATCCTCTTTCTGGTGCTTTTTGAGGTGGAACGACCCTGGCTGCGTTTCTTCATCATGCTGCTGTGTTTGATCATGGATCTGTGAAACCAGATAGAACGACAACAAACCATAATATTCAGGTCTTTACCTTGGCTCTTTTCCAAAAGGGGATAAGAGAAGAGCATGCGGCGTCCACTGACCTAGTCATCATTCTCATAGGGATCCTGAGTGTCATGAGTGGGTAGACCCTGTGGCCTTCCGCCAAGACCACGCTCATGATGTTCCTGGGGTCAGGAATTAAGGAGGATTTTCAATGGTAACACGGTCCGTGTAAAGAAGAACTCTAGACTATGTGAGCCAGGGGTTGGTCAATTCCATTTCAATTCAGTTCAATCAGGAAGTAAACTGAAATTCCGATTCCACATTTTTCAATGCGTATACAGTAATGAAAATATTAGGAACTGGAATGTTCCAGGTTTTACTTCCTGAGTTAACTGAATTGAAATGGAATTACCCCAACCAACTGATGTGAGCCAAGTGTTGGTTAACTTTATGTTTAGCCTGAGTTACTGAGCTGGAATCACCTCCCC
Organism: Salvelinus sp. IW2-2015; assembly: GCF_002910315.2. Classification (NCBI taxonomy): domain Eukaryota; kingdom Metazoa; phylum Chordata; class Actinopteri; order Salmoniformes; family Salmonidae; genus Salvelinus; species Salvelinus sp. IW2-2015. The sequence goes on along the minus strand of NW_019943737.1, from coordinate 18,307 downwards.
CTGTCTTGAGGACCTCGGGCATATCGGTTAGGCCTCGGCTCGTTAGTCTGTGGCCACCTGGCCCTTATCTGGTGTTTAGCCGCGCCATAGTCTTGCAGACCTCTGGCAGTATCGGGGAACCTCTGGGACCAGTTAGTCTGTGTGAGGAACACACCTCTGGGCCTCAGTTAGTCTGGTGTTGAGGAACACCTCTGGCCTCAGTTAGTCTGGTGTTTAGGAACCCTCTGGCCTCAGTTTGTCTTGGTGTTAGAAACACCTTGGGCCTCATTAGTCTGGTGTTTAGAGAAACCTCTGGGCTCCAGTTAGGTCGTGGTGTTGAGGAACAACGCTCTGGCCCAGTTAGTCTGGTGGTAGGAACACCTCTTGGGCCTACCTCTAGTTTACTTTCGTGTCGATCTCGGTGAAGGGGTGTAAAGCAGAAAGGGCAAAGTTGAAGTTTTACTAACAGGCCATAAACGGCACCTGTAAAGTTTATATGGTGTATATGGAACCAATATAGTTTTGCTTGACACTGACTGGCAGGTCGTTTCATGTCATGACATCCCTCACATCTCCGATTGTGTCTGAATTTGTTCTTAATTAAGAAATGATTAAGATTAGCAATTCATACAACATTATTTTCTTGAAATATAATTTGAATGCCAAATTTTTGCACCCAAATTGGCAATTTTTATTTATAGGATTCATCTAATATCATAAATATAGTAACCTACATTCCATGTTGGATCCACATATTTTTTTTCTAAATAATAATGTGAACATATGAATGGTGTCACCACCACAGCCACTCACTGAGTATACCAGTATCAGTTCTCTGTTTCTGACTGAGTTACTTATGGTTGCTGCGTGTTTCGTTTTTTTTTTTTAGATTTTTAGCTTTGTGTTCCGACATCCTGAATATACACAGTGTTCTGACACTAGATGGTGCTGTTTATCTGCTATTAAGGTGATTAAGAGAATTCACCCTTACACTACTCTTTAGGTGAGTAAGAATGTTTCACCTTAATTACACTAAATTTAACTTAAATTAGATTTGATCATTCGAAGTGTGAAAATGCTAATAAAGGTACATGACTTGCATTGGATTTGTCCACAGTTGGCTAAACATTAGCATTTGAAAAGCAGTGGCCAACAAACCAAAGCATGGGTCGCTGAACATACTTTGTCAATAGACTTCTTGCCGGGTAAGGAAACCAATGGTAATTTTGTAATTTGTGTTTTGTAATCTTCAACTTTTTTCACCCTAATAGCAGGGCGCACCATCTATTGGTCATAAGCTTGGTATATATCAGGATGTAGGATGGGACATACCTGGACTCCGAGGTAGACGTCACATAGTAAACGTTAAATCCGGGAGCACTTTTTTTTCCAATTAGTATTGAATTGTTGCATTTTGTATGGTATGTTATAAATTTTGTGGATGTCCAATATCCATTTTGGTATGATATTTCTGAATTACAATTCATATTACATATCTATATTAGAATTGTATTCGTAAATATTTGTAATTCAAAACATATGTTACACAATTTGCCAACATATGATATGTTACGAATTCCAATTTGTTGTGGCTATCTTAGCTAGGTTAATGTAGCTAGGTGGTTAGTTAGTAGGTGGTTAATTGTAGCTAGGTGGTTAATGTTAGCTAAGTGGTTTAATGTTAGCTAGGTGGTTACTAAGTTATAGCTAGGGTGGTTCATGTTACTGGTGATTTACTAGGTGGCTAACATTAGGGTTGGATTAAGTTAGGGTTAGGAAGTTAGGTTAGGGTAAGGGTTAGCTAACATGCTAAGTAGTTGCAAAGTAGCTATAAGAGTAAGTAGTTGCAAGGTTGCTAATTAGGTAAAATGCTACAAGTTGTCCGTAATCGATTCGAACACACAACTTTGGGTTGCTAGACGTCCACGTTACACGATCCTCATTAACCCGACCAACCACCTTACGTTTTAGTCTTTCTGTCAATGTAACCATACCAACGAACATATCATACTGTTTGAGTGTCCGGATGTACTTTTACTATGTTACGTCTAGTCTATGAGATCCAGGCTGGGTGGGACATCAGACCCTGATGAAAACATTGTCTGTCTAAACGTTGTTTATTAGGTTATTAATTATTGCATCTGAGCTCCTGGAGTGTGCGGCTCTCCTTTATTTTTCAAGTGTTCTACTCCGCTAGCCAGCACCTCGCCTAAATAGTTGTGTGTTTCTTTTGCTCTGGACGGGACATAAACTACAACTTCAATTACTAATTTTCTCTGACAGGGGGGGGGGAAATTCACTGAGAATACATTACGTAGTATGAAGAAACAGTACTCTAAGCAGCAGCTCCATATTAATGGTCAGACATAGAGACTGATACTGTATAGTCGTTGTTGGCGTATGATCGTGTAGGGTGTGGGGGGGTATGGGGGGGTCTGTAAGTGTGGGGGGGTCCCGTGGGTATGGGGGGGGTCCGTAGGGTGTGGGTGGTTTTAACCATTCCTTTGAATTCCTCATATCTAAGTCCTTTATAGAAGAAAGTTAGGTCCAAATCGCTTGTTAGGTACTATATTTATTTAACATATCTGAATCCTCTAAATTAAAATGGTCAATTTCGATGCAATCAAATTAGCTTGAGACCAAATTTATATTTCAACAAAATGATGTTGCAGGATGTTAATATGATCTGTTCTCACACAGAAACGATTTCTAGAACAATCTGACATGGTGGGTGTTGAAATCCTCTTTCTGGGCTTTTTGAGGTGGAACGACCCGGCTGCGTTTCTTCATCATGCTGCTTTAAACCAATAGAACGACAACAAACCATAATATTCAGGTCTTTACCTTGGCTCTTTCAAAAGGGGATAAAGTAAAAAGACAACTTACATAACCTCTGTTCAGTCGATTGAGAACCAGCGAGTCAATCATGTGATGTTAACCCTCTCTCAATTTAATTTCAATTTAATGGGCTTTATTGGTATGGGAAACATATGTTTACATTGCCAAAGCAATATAGAAAGTGAAATAAACAATAAATTAAAAAACAACAGTAACTTTACACTCGCAAAAGTTCCAAAAGAATAAAGACATTACAAATGTCATATTATGTGCAAATAGTTAAGTACAAAAGGGAAAATAAATAAACATATATATGGGTTGTATTTACAATGTGTTTGTTTCTCACTGGTTGCCCTTTTTGTTGGCAACAGGTCACAAATCTTGCTGCTTGTGATGCACACTGTGGTATTTCACCCAGTAGATATGGGAGTTTTCAAAATTGGATTTTGTTTTAAAATTCTTTGTGGGTCTGTGTAATCTGAGGGAAATATTG
>NW_019943737.1:10845-13819 GCF_002910315.2 Salvelinus sp. IW2-2015 | reverse complement strand
TCTCTAATATGGTCATACATTTGGCAGGAGGTTAGGAAGTGCAGCTCAGTTTCCATTTTGTGGGCAGTGTGCACATAGCCTGTCTTCTCTTGAGAGCCAGGTCTGCCTACGGCGGCCTTTCTCAATAGCAAGGCTATGCTCACTGAGTCTGTACATAGTCAAAGCTTTCCTTAAGTTTGGGTCAGTCACAGTGGTCAGGTATTCTACCACTGTGTASTRTCTGTTTAGGGCCAAATAGCATTCTAGTTTGCTCTGTTTTTTGTTAAATTCTTTCCAATGTCTCAAGTAATTATCTTTTTGTTTTCTCATGATTTGGTTGGGTGTAATTGTGTTGCTGTCTTGTGGCTCTATGGGGTTTGTTTGTGTCTGTGGGGTCTCTCTCTGTGTGTCTCTCTCTCTCTCTGGCTCTGTCTCTTTGTTTATATTGTCTGTTTGTTCTCCTCAGTGAGGCTTCCAATGCTGCTGGCTATCATGCCGTTCCCCGTGCTGAGATCCATGATGTCAAAGATCGTATCAAAGAACGAGCAGGGTGAGTGTTTTGGACATGTTTAGTTTGCTAGTTAAACTGAATAACTAATGCCTTCAAACTCATTCCACGAAAGGGCTCCGGTTGTGTAGTATTTCCTTTCAATTAGACCTAGACAACCAAATAAGGGGGGGGTTCCTTACTAATTAGTGACTTAATTCATCAATTAATTACAAGGGTGGAGCGAAAACCCGCAGACACTCGGCCCTCTGGGGAATGAGTTTGCCGCATGTAAACCATCCTAGCATTGCTGAGCAATGGTTTGTTTAAACAGAGGTTGTTAGACCAGAGAGGAGGGCCCTTGTCTGGTCACATGGCCCTTGTCTGGTCACATGGCCCTTGTCTGGTCACATGGCCCTTGTCTGGTCACATGGCCCTTGCTGGTCACATGGCCCTTGTCTGGTCACATGGCCCTTGTCTGGTCACATGGCCCTTGTCTGGTGTCGTGTAAAATCATACTGAGAGAGACTTTGTCATTTCTTCAAACAATCATCTTTATTTAATATTGATTAATTATTGCAATAATGAGGCAGGTCGACACCCCCACTTTTGATTTTTGGACCAAGTAACCTAACCTTTACACAAATGCAGAGTCAGATAGCTGATACTAAGAATGCTTCGTCATGGTTGGTTCAACCCCCCCCTCATGCAGAGTGGCATCATATGCCTCTCTGGGTTCATCCGGTCGTTATCTGCACAGGGTCGTTGTCTTAACCCCACCCTGGCTTAGTTTCCCAGTTGCAAGGATGATTTTGAGACACTGAGGGCTTGTTCTACTCCTTATCTATCTCTAGTGAAACACATTCTTGTCTATGTAATGCAGTCTTTAGCTCATTTGTCAGCTCAAGCCATCTCTGGTGAGCATACTCTCAGATTAGCTGCAGGGAACTAGAGTGGAGACCATGAAAACACAGACACTAGTAGGACTGAAATGTCTTAACTATTTATTTAAATATTAATTGTTAGAGCGCTGTATCTGAAGGGCTCTTCCTCAAGCCTCCCTCTCCCACACGGACACAATAATAATAATAATCCTCTCCATGTATTTTATATAGTGAAAACAATTTACCAATGTAGGGATCTGACAGTTGTTGGGCGATCGTCTTCCTCAGCTTTAGATAATAAGCAGTTCTGTATATTGAGAGAAGGTGAGATATATTATGGGGTGGCAGGTAGCCTAGTGGTTAGAGCGTTGGGCCAGTAACCGTAAAGGTTGCTAGATCGAATCCCCGAGCTGACAAGGTAAAAATCTGTCATTCTGCCCCTGAACAAGGCAGTTAACCCACTGTTCCTAGGCCGTCATTGAAAATAAGAATTTGTTCTTAACTGACTTGCCTAGTTAAATAAAAGTTAAATAAAAAAAGTAATATGGTACAGGTAGGGAGGTAGACGTCTGAGAAACGGGCCTCGTAAAATGGTCAATTTTGATGCAATCAATTAACTAAGAGACCAAATTAAATTTCAACAAAATAATGTTGCAGGAATGCTAGTCTTATCTGTTTCTAGAAACAGAAACCATTTCAGAACAATCTGACAAGGTGGGTGTTGAAATCCTCTTTCTGGAGCTTTTTGAGGTGGAACGACCCTATCTTTGTGCCTCCTCCGTAGCTAGGCTGGATCGTCCACTYCTGAAATGTAGCAACCACCTGGGTAATGTTGGTTGCGACTGTAAATGCTCCAGTAAGACCACCACACCTCGGCAGGGGTTCAGAAAAGCCTCCTACGAAGCAAGCCTCTGCATCCCCTCACACCGCAGTCCACTTCCTCTCGGAACTGGGGCAAAACCGATGCTGTTGATTTGGTATTGCTTGCATCATTCAAATCATATTAGCAAGCTAGCTAAGACGAATAAAATATCATAATGTCATAATCAGTCCTACAATTTCGTGAGTCACCGCCAGATATTACAGTCAATCTATCAACAAGTTATCAAAAACCAAAACTCGCGGCAATAATGTGGAAGCAAGGCAACCATTATGACATAACAGAAGAGGTGTACTCCTTCTGCCTCACAACGTTAGGCTAAAGTATTTTAATGTGGCTTTAAACTTCTTTATCTGACAGTGTATTGTCTTCTTCTGTGTGTGCGTGTGTAGGAGCGTTGTTTGCGTGCTTGGCGTGCCTGGACAGTGTGAGCATCAGTGTGGCGATAGCTGTGTTCAGTAGTCTCTACGCTGCCACGGTAAACTGGTACCCTGGATTCTGCTTCCTGTTGTCTGCTGGACTCTGTGTCATCCCCTTGGCAATGCTAGCGTGAGTATTATCTACTACTATACCGCCCCTATACTGCCCCTATACTACCCCTGTACTACCTCTATACTACCTCTGTACTACCCCTATACTAGCTCTGTACTACCCCTATACTACCCCTATACTACCCCTGTACTACCCCTATACTACCCCTATACTACCCCTATACTACCCCTGTACTACCCCTGTACTACCCCT
>NW_019943737.1:0-4059 GCF_002910315.2 Salvelinus sp. IW2-2015 | reverse complement strand
ACACTGGTCCAAGGGCCAGCCCAGAGAGCAATCACTGGTCTAGGGCCAGCCCAGAGAGGCACCACACTGGTCTAGGACCAGCCCAGAGAGCAACACTGGTCCAGGGCCAGCCCAGAGAGCAACACTGGTCTAGGGCCAGCCCAGAGAGCAACACTGGTCCAGGGCCAGCCCAGAGAGCAACACTGGTCTAGGGCCAGCCCAGAGAGCAACACTGGTCTAGGGCCAGCCCAGAGAGCAACACTGGTCTAGGCGCCAGCCAGAGAGCACCACTGGTCTAGGGCCAGCCCAGAGAGCAACACTGGTCCAGGACCAGCCCAGAGAGCAACACTGGTCCAGGCCAGCCCAGAGAGCAACACTGGTCTAGGACCAGCCCAGAGAGCAACACTGGTCCAGGGCCAGCCAGAGAGCAACACTGGTCTAGGACTAGCCCAGAGAGCAACACTGGTCTAGGACCAGCCCAGAGAGCAACACTGGTCCAGGGCCAGCCCAGAGAGCAACACTGGTCTAGGACAGCCCAGAGAGCAACACTGGTCTAGGGCCAGCCCAGAGAGCAACACTGGTCTAGGGCCAGCCCAGAGAGCACCACTGGTCTAGGACCAGCCCAGAGAGCAACACTGGTCTAGGGTCAGCCCAGAGAGCAACACTGGTCTAGGGCCCGCCCAGAGAGCACCACTGGTCTAGGGCCAGCCCAGAGAGGCAACACTGGTCTAGGACCAGCCCAGAGAGCAACACTGGTCTAGGACAAGCCCAGAGAGCAACACTGGTCTAGGGCCCGCCCAGAGAACAATGCTCTCTGGGCTGGCCCTAGACCAGTGGTGCTCTCTGGGCTGGCCCTAGACCAGTTCAGGGCTCTTGCTGTCGTTGTCATGATGTCACAAACAGATCTAGGATCAGGATAAAATCTTTATGTTGGTTGATACATCAACTACACTGTTAATAGTAGGTTACCTCCACTTAATGATTGATTAACCACAACGATCAATAACTCAGAACTGATCATGTAAAAACCAGCATAGTCAAATGGATGTGAAGGACAGTATTGGAAAATACTACTTTTAGGGAAAAAATAAATTTTAAGTTGTATTTTGAACCATTTGATGTGTGCTGTTATTTTTACAATAATTTACGACTGCCACAAATGTTTGTGTAATTGTAAAACATATAAAATACAAAAAATAAATGTTGGTATAAAATGTGTGACGGAATCTATGAAWTTTTTTCCTACGTTTTCTGAGTTTTCTGACAACTAAACAGTTGGATTGCATTATTTGTTGTCATTGGTTTCTAGAAAAGCAAAACCTGAGTGTAATTCCTTTAGTGGCCACCAGGTGTCATTATTGGTTTAGGATGTAACACCCACCAAGTAATGTATAAAACCCCTAGAATGCGTATGTTATATATTTGCCATTGAGCAGCTTTGAAGCCACTGGTCGGCCATATTGGCACTCCCCTGTAGGGGCAGTCCTCCATAGGAATGAATGAAATTCAACAGCATTTCAATTCAATGTTTCAAGGACAAAATTACATGTATTTTTGTAACATTAGTAATAAAAAAAAGATATACTTTAAGGAAAAAATAATAAAATATTTTTAGATCACGTAATATAATTTAAAAGTATGCATTTAAGATTTGAGTAATAGAATAAACATGGCAAAATATTAATGTACTGTAAACATAAATGCAGTTCTATAGCTTCCAAAATGCGTTTTACAATAGTGAGGGMTGCCAAGATGGAGGCTTCAATACGCTGCCCCTTACCAAGATGGAGGTGGCTTCAATACGGTGCCCCCCCGAGAAGACAGGGGGCAGGAGGAGAGGACATGGGGCAGGAGAGGAGATGTGACCTTGGGATGATTGGAGGAAGATGCTGATACGCTCTACTCGTCAATCAATCTGTCAATCAATCCATCCATCCAGTCATTAATCAGATCTGATTGGACTGTACACAGCGCCAGACAGGCTGTATCCCCAATGGACCCTATAACCTATAGTGCACTACTTTGGCCKAGAGCCSCGTGGACCATGGTCAAATGTAGTACACTATAAAGGGAYTATGGTGCCTTTGGGACGTAGGCCCTTGGGGTTTAAATGGGTCCAATCAGCCAGCTTGGTTTGAATCAGATTCTCACTGGGTTATACATGACTCCTTTCCTTTCCACTTTATTAACATGGGTTTACTCTGTGCTTTTTCATTCTGGCTGTGTTAAGTTGGGGTTGCATTTCAAATGGCACCCTATTCCCTATATAGTGCACTACTTATAGACCAGAGCCCTATGGAACCCTATTCCCTATATAGTGCACTACTTTAGACCAGAGCCCTATAGACCCTATTCCCTATATAGTGCACTACTTTAGACCAGAGCCCTATAGAACCCTATTCCCCTATATAGTGCACTACTTTAGACCAGAACCTTATGAGCTGTCACGAATACCACCGAAGGTGACTCCCCTTCCTGTTCGGGTGGCGCTCGGCGGTCGTCGTCGCCGGTCTACTAGCTGCCACCGATCCCTTTTTCCTTTTCGTTTGTTTTTGTCTAATTGGTTCACCTGTTCCTTGTTGGGGTTTTGGGATGGGTACTATTTAAGTTCGTTTAGCCCGCTTGTGTTTGTGCGGGCTTGTTGTTATTGTACGTAGGAGGTGTATTGTTGATTTTGGGTTTTCGCTGTCCGGTTTATGTAACAGTGGTCTTTGGGTTGTGTTTTGCGCCTGTGTTTTGGCTTCACCCATTTCTTGTACCTGTTCCTGTTTACTGTGGACATTAAAGCGTTTTTTTCCCGTGAAACTTCTGCTCTCTGCGCCTGACTCCACACCCATCATTCTCCTGACGTTACATGAGCATTGTGAATCTGGTACCATTTGGGACTCAGAAGGGTTTGGTAACCGTTCTGTTTTAGAAGGATTTAAACAATATAAAAGCAGAACAGAATAGTGAATAAATAGATGTTTCTCAGGGACCTGGTCTCATCTTACTTGGGAGAGGAATTAATCTAAATGAGCCCTACATGTACATCGTCCCTGTGTTGTATATCCCCAGACAAACTAAATATATGGCAATATACTGTACACTGTGTTGTATGTCCCCAGACAAACTAAATATATAGGCAATATACTGTACACTGTGTTGTATATCCCCAGACAAAATATGTATTTTTTACAGCTCTAATTACATTGGTAACCAGTTTATAATAGCAATAAGGCACCTCCGGGGGTATGTGGTATATAGCCAATATACCACGGCTACGGGCTGTACCCGGGCACTCTGCGTTGCTTTGTCCCTAAGAACAGTGTTGCGTCGTGCATAAGATCAGCCCTTCGCTGTTCTAAAGTCTGTCTCTCTAACAGCTCAGACCGGTAGGATTGTCAAACGTTTCCCCGCCCAACAGTGTCAGCAGTCTATCTCACACAGCAACGACCTTGGAAGTCGTCAGCCAGTCAGTCTTGTTAAAATACTCCAAACCAGAAGGTGGAGTAGCGTTGTTTTGGCAACGCATATCCAAAAGTATTGCTTATGGTCTGGATTTCAAGCTGTTTGCGCTAATGGTGCTCTTTTGTAGAAAGCCCTTGTTGATACTACCTAGATGGTCACACCTAGATAACTACCTAGCAAGATGACGAATAAACTGTTAAATTCACTCTCTATAATCAAATAACATGTGAAACGCTTGATAATGTATGTGATATCAACAGAGAGGTATATTTTCTGGGTGATTTTAAAATATTGACTGGCTTTCATCAGGCTGCCCACTCAAGAAAAAGCTTCAAACTAGTGCCTGCAACCTGGTACAGGTTATCAGTCAACCTACCAGGGTAGTTACAAACAGCACAGGAATGAAATCACCAACATGTATTGATCACATCTTTACTAATGCTGCAGACATTTGCTTTTAAAGCAGTATCCAGATCCATCGGATGTAGTGATCACACATATAGTAGCCATATCTTTAAAAATGGGAATTGATGGAAATTATGTAAAAATGTACCACTAGCCACTTTAAACAATGCCACTTAATATAATGTTTACATACCCTACATTACCCATCTCATATGTATATACTTC
>NW_019943736.1:280707-301155 GCF_002910315.2 Salvelinus sp. IW2-2015 | reverse complement strand
TTAAGACAATTTAAATATTTGAGGCATACAATGAACATCTCACATTAAAAACGTTTCTTGGTTTGTAAGGGCTTGTTTACAAGTATTAAAGTCCGACAGTCAACTCACATTTTGGAGGGAAAAACACAGCGAAACTTGTTTCGCAAATTATATGTTTTTCACTAATAATGTAAGAGAGATGTCTTGAAGAAACGCGTTGTGGGTTAGAACTCTGTTTCAGTGCGCTGCAAACAGGTGGGAAGTTCGTTTTGCATGGCCCGGTGCTCCAGGGATGGACATTTATTTTAAGGACCAAATGGAATGGTTCTTAAAAATGTGCAAACTCTGCTACCCGGGGAGCCGGCAATGCACAACTAATTCACCAGTGACGGCGTTTACTTTTATTCCTATATGAAAATGTAAAGTAACTTTGTAGCCGACCAGTTCCAGAATGTCCTGTTTTGAAATCTGTGTCTCATATGGAACGTTAAACATGCGGTGGAAACAGACTCAGTTCTCAAACTGGAGTCAAAGGAAAGCTTTCCTTCATCGAATGACTCAAGTAAAGTGAAAGTCACCTAGTAAAATACTCACTTCAGTAAAAGTCTAAAAATATTTGGTTTTTAAATATATTAGTTCAAAAGTAAATGTAAAGTAGTAATAATTTAAAATCCTTTATTTTAAGCAAACCAGAAAGGCACATTTTTCTTGTTATTTAGTTAAAAAGTACTGGCCCAAGGCTATAAAATATCATTGCATTACTCATCTCATATGTAATATACTGTTCATACTTCTACTTATGTCTATGTATTACTCACTCATTATTTATACTGATCTTACGGTAATTCTATTAGTCTATGTATTACTCATCTCATTGTTATACTGCTATTCGATACTATTTTACTGTAATCTTAGTCTATGCATTTACCTCTCATATGTATAGTCTGTATTCTAGACTATTCTCTGTATCTTAAGTCTCTTGCATTATCCTCTCATATGTATATACTGTATTCTATACTATTCTACTGTATCTTAGTCTATGTATTACTCATCTCATATGTATATACTGTATTCTATACTATTCTACTGTATCTTAGTCTATGTATTACTCATCTCATATGTATCTACTGTATTCTATACTATTCTACTGTATCTTAGTCTATACCCGCTCTGACATTGTGACCAATAACATTTGATTTGATTTAATTTAGATTAGGCTATATACAACATGACCAAAACTATGTGGACACCTGCTAGTCGAACATCTCATTCCAAAATCATAGGCATTCATATGGAGTTGGTCCCCCCCTTTGCTGCTATAACAGCCTCCATTCTTCTGGGAAGGCTTTCCACTAGATGTTGGAACATTGCTGTGGGGACTTTCTTCCATTCAGCAACAAGAGCATTAGTGAGGTCAGGCACTGATGTTGGGCAATTAGGCCTGGCTCGTAGTCAGCGTTCCAATTCATCCCAAAGGTGTTGGATGGGGTTGAGGTCAGGGTGCTGTGCAAGCCAGTCAAGTTCTTCCACAACGATCTCAACAAGCCATTTCTGTATGGACCTCACTTTGTGCACGGGGACATTGTCATGTTGAAACAGGATAGGGCCTTCCCCAAACTGTTGCCACAGAGTTGGAAGCACAGAATCGTCTAGAATGTCATTTTATGCCATAGCGTTAAGATTTCTCTTCACTAGAACTAGGGGGCCCGAACCATGAAAATCAGCCCCAGACCATTATTCCTCCTCCACCAAACTTTACAGTTGGCACTATGCATTCGGGCAGGTAGCGTTTTCCTGGCATCTGCCAAACAAAGATTCGTCTGTCGGACTGCCAGATGGGGAAGCGTGATTCATAACTCCAAAGAACACYTTTCCACTGCTCCAGAGTCCAATGGCGACGAGCTTAACACCACTCAAGCCGATGCTTGGCATTGCGCATTGGTGATCTTGTGTGCGGCTGCTCGGTCATGGAAACTAATTTCATGAAGCTCCCGACGAACAGTTATTTTGCTGACGTTGCAGTTTGGAACTTGGTAGTGAGTGTTGTAACCGAGGACAGGCCATTTTTATGCGCTTCCACACTCGGCGGGCCCGTTCTGTGAGCTTGTCTGGTCTACCAGTTCACGGTTGAGCCGTTGTTGCTCCTAAAACATTTCCGCTTCACTATAACAGCACTTACAGTTGACCGGGGCAGCTCTAGCAGGGCAGGAATTTGACAAACTGACTTGTTGGTAAGGTGGCATCCTATGACATTTGTCTATGGAGATTGCATGGCAGTCTGCTCGATTCTATACATCTGTCAGCAGCGGGTGTGGCTGAAATAGCTGAATTCTCTCATTTGAAGGGGTGTCCACATACTTTTGTATATATAGTGTACATGGCTCTGTCCTGCTACTGGTAGGACTATAACATTATGTGAACTTACCTGAACAGGTTTAGACTGGTCATCTATGATATGTAGGTTTATAATACAGTACAATTCTCGTCCTGCTACTGGTAGGACTATAACATTATGTGACACTGACTGAACAGGTTTAGGACTGGTCATTCTACAGTGAGGGAAAAAAGATTTGATCCCCTGCTGATTTTGTACGGTTTGCCCACCTGACAAAGAAATGATCAGTCCTATAATTTTAATGGTAGGTTTATTTGAACAGTGAGAGCACAGAATACACAAAAATATCCAGAAAAACGCATGTCAACCAATGTTTATACAATTTGTTTGCATTTTAATGGGGAAATAAGTATTTGCCCCCTCTCCAATCAAGAAAGATTCTGGCTCCCAGGTGTCTTTCCATACAGGTAACGAGCTGAGATTAGGAGCCACTCTTATCTCTTCTCACTCGAGACCACCCCCCCCAGCGAGGAGGGACGCATAAACAGCGATGACAGCTGGCTGCTACTTAGTCCCTAGCTCCCGTTATGGCCGCTATGAAAACGACCACCTGCGGCGACCAGGAAAAATCTCTTTCCCTGATTGCAAGGGGGTCAAGACATAGCCTCATATTTCCTCCCTAATTAAATGCAACATCCGACACATTGAGCCTTAATCAGACATCAACCCCTCTTGACATGCTTTCTCCTGATAATTTCTTGTCCTTATTCTTGGTCTCTCAACGGTCAAACATCGACACCCAACCCGAGCCCCATACCGCACCCCTACCCATACTAAAATTATCCCGATGTAACATACCACTCCTTCTTTGTCCCCAGCTGCGCGTCCCCAAAGCTCATCACCAATCAGCCTACGGGCGCCATCAACTCCTCTCTTTTCCCGTCCGACTGTCAGAGGTGGATCCCAGTCCTCCACACCTGTTCCTAGATCAGTGGTAATCTAAACTACCTCTATCGTACTTAACTAGATCTCAGAGACATACTGGAGACTAGGCACTCTACACGACTAGCCACCGACATACCAGACTATCAGAGAGAGACCATAAGAGGACCTTAGGGCTATACTACCACCTAACACTATAAACCACCCTACTATCAGACTTAGAGCCATAAAGTGGCAGCTACGGATCATCTACCACCAGATGACCAGACCGCTACCCCTACTATCAGAAATCTAGCCAGCCATTAGATTGGCACTCAGAGCATCTATCCATTACCTTCCACCCCATACCAATTATCAGATGTATGACCCATAATGGAAGAACTAGGTATCTACCACCGTCCTACCACCTAGCCTACTCACCACGCTTAGAGAAGCCCCTAATGGAACTCGTATCTACACCGACATCCACTCACCCCTATCAAACTTAAGCCCTAAGGGGACTAGGCATCTACCACCACACTCTACCACTTATCAGAATGTTAGAGCCATAAGGGCACTAGGCATCTACCAACCCGCTACCACATCAATTAGAGCCATAAGGGCAACTAAGACATCTACCACCCCACTACCACTATCAGATTAGAGTCATAATGGAGACTAGGTTCTACACCCCACTACCACTACGCGCCGATTAGAGCCATAATGGAGACAGGTATCCTACCACACCACTACCGACTAACCAGATGTAGAGCCATAATGGCGAACTAGACATCTACCCACGCCTACCACTATCAGATTTAGACATAATGGAGACTAGGTATCTTCCACCCCCACTACGCACTAACCTAGATTGACGCCCTAATGGAGACTAGTATCTACCACCCCACTACCCTCCCAAATTAGAAACTCATATGGAGACCTAGGTATACTACCACCCCAACTACCACTATCCAAGATTAGAGCCATAAGGGCCACTAGCATCTTCACACCACTACACTATCAGATTAGAGCCAATAAAGGCACTAGGCAATCTACACCCCACTACCACTATCGAGATAGAGCCATAATGGAGACTAGGTATCTACCACCCCACTACCACTATCAGATTAGGAGCCATAAGGGCACTAGCATCTACCACCCCCCACTTACCACTAATCAGATTAGAGCCATAATGGAGAACTAGGGTATCTACACACCCACTACCAATATCAGATTAGAGCCCATAATGGAGACTGTATCTACCAAACCCTCTACCCCCTACCAGATTAGAGCCATAATGGAGACTAAGGTAATCCTACCACCGCCCACTACACTATCAGTTAAGGCCATAAATGAGAGACTAGGTATCTACCACCCCCACTACAACTGATCAGATTAAGCGCCATAATGAAGACTTGGTATCTACCCAACCCTCTACCACTACAGATAGAGCCATATATGGAGACTAGGTATCTACCCGACCCCACTACCACTTCAGATTAGAGTCATAAGGGGACTAGGCATCTCACCACCAACACTACCACTATCAGATTAGGCCATAAGGGCACCTAGGCATCTACACCACCGCTACCACCTGATCAGAATTAAGCCATAAGGGCCCTAGACAGGGTACCACCCCACTACCCCTATGCAGATTAGAGCCATAATGGAGACTATATCTACACAAGCCCCTACCACTACAGATTAGAGCATAATGGAACTAGCGTATCCTACCACATCATCCAGCCACTAACACTACCAGATTAGAGCCATAATGGGACTCGACATCTACCTACCCGCACTAACACTATCAGATTAGAGCCATACAATGGATGACTAGGTATCTTCCACCCACTACCACTACCAGATTAGAGCATAATCGGGAGACTCGGTATCTACCCACCTCCACTACCACTACCAAAATTAAGACACCATCATGGAGACCTAAGTACTACCACCCCACTACCACTATCAGATTTACGAGCCAATAAGGGCATCAGGCATCTATCAAACCCAACTACCATATCAGATAGAGCCATAAAGGCACTAGGCATCTACTCACCCTACCACTTCAGATTTACGAGCATAATGGAGACAGGTATTACCCCCCACTACCACTATCCAGAAGTTAGAGCCACTAAGGCACTAGGCATCTTCCAACCCACACCACACAGATTAGAGCCATAATGGAGGACTAGGCATCTACCACTCCCGCTACCACTATCAGAATTAGAGCCATAAAGGGCACTAGACATCGACCACTCCCCACTACCACTATCAGATTAGAGCCATAATGGAGACTAGGTATTACCACCCCACTACCCAATATCAGATTAAGCCGTAAAGGGCACTATGCATCTACCCACCCCACTATAACACTATCAGATTGAGCATAAAGGAGACTAGGTAATCTACCACCCACTACCACTAATCAGATAAGAGCCATAAGCGGAGACTCAGTCCTTTACGCACCTCATACCTCTATACGATTAGAGCCATTATGGAGACTAGTATCTACCACCCACTACCACTATCAGATAAAGAGCCATAATGGAGACTAAAGTATCTACACCGCCACTACCACTATCAAGATTAGGAGCCCATAATGGAGACTAGGTATCTTCCACCCCACTACCACTACCAGATTAGAGCCATAATGGAGACTAGGTATCTACGACCCCACTACACTACCAATTAGAGGCCACTAAATGAGACTAGGTATCCTACCACCCCACTACCTCTATCAAAGATTAGAGCCATGAAGGGCCCTAGGCATCTACACCGTCCCGCTACCAACTATGCCAGATTAGAGCCCATAAGGCACTAGACATCGCCACCCACTCACCACTATCAGATTAAGCCATACATGGAGATCCTAGGTATCTACCACCGACACTACCATATCAGATTTAGAGCCGCGTAAGGCACTATGCATCTACACCCCACTACCACTATCAATTAGAGCCATAAAGAGACTAGGTATCTACCACCCCACTACCACTCATCAGATAAGAGCTAAGGAGACTAGGTCATATTACCACCTCATACCTCTATCAGATTAGAGCCATAATGGAGACTAGGTAATCTAAAACACCCACTACACTATCAGATTAGAGCCATAATGGAGACTAGGTATCTACACCCCACTAATACCACTATCAGATTCAGAGCCATAATGGCGACTAGGTAATCTTCCACCCCACTACCACTACTAAATAGAGCCAATAATGGAGACTAAGTAATCTACCACCCGCCACTAACCAGCTACCAACATTAGAGCATAATGGAGACTAGGTATTAGCCACTACCTCCTATCAGATTGAGGCATAAATGGGAGAGTATGTTCCTTCCACCCCACTACACTATCAACTTAGAGGCCATAAATGGAGGACTAGTAATCCTACCACCCCAATCTTACTACTATCAAATTAGACGCCATAATGGAGACTAGGTATCTACCACCCCCTAACCAACTATCAGATTCGAGCCATAAGGGCACTAGGCATCTACCACACACTACTCTATCAGATTCGAGCCATAATGGAGCACTAGGTATCTACACCCACTACCACTAATCAGAATTAGAGCCATAATGGCAGACTAGGTATCTTACCACCGCCCACTACCACTATCAGATTAGAGCCCATACGGGCACTAGGCCATCTTACCACCACACTACCGACTATCAGATTGAGCCATAATGGAGAAGTATGTATCTTCCACGCCCACTACACTATCAGATTAGAGTCCACTAATGGAGACTAGGTATCTACCACCCACTACCACTATCAGATTAGAGCCCATCATGGAGACTTGGTATCTACCAACCCTCTAACCACACCAGATTAGAGCCATAATGGAGACTAGGCATCTACCACCCACACCTACCACTATCAGATTAGAAGCCATAAGGGCCCAGGCATGCTACCACCGCCGCTACCACTATCAGATTAGAGCCATCAGGCCTAGACCTCTACCCACCCCACTACCACTATCAGATTAGAGCCATAATGGCAGACTAGGTATCTACCACCCCACTACCACTACAGCATTAGAGCCATAATGGAGACTAGGTATCTGTACCACACCACACAACTACCAGATTTAAGCCCATAATGGAGACAAGAAATCTACCACCCCCTACCACATCAGATTAGAGCCATAATGAGACCTAGGTATCTTCCACCCGCACCTACCACTACCAGATTAGAGCAATAAATGGCGACTAGGTATCTACCACCCCACACCACTACCAAAATTAGAACCAATAATGGACTAGGTATCTACTCACCCCACCTACCACTATCAGATTAGAGCCAAAAGGGCACTAGGCATCATCACCCCACTACCACTTACAGATTAGAGCCGTAAAGGCACTATGCATCTACCACCCACTAACCACTATCAGAATAAGAGCCATAAAGGAGACTCAGGTATCTACACCCCACTACCACTATCCGATCAGAGCCACTACGGGAGACTCTCATTTACCACCTTCACTACCTTCTATCCAGATTAGAAGCCATAATGGAGACCTAGGTATCTACCACCCCACTACCACCATATCAGATTAGAGCCATAATGGCGACTAGGTATCCTCCACCCCACTACCACTCACATCAGTTGAGCCATAATGGAAGACAGGTATCTTCCACCACTACCGCTACCAGATTGAGGCCATAATGGAGAACTAGGTATCTACCCACCCCACTATCCACTACCCAAAATTTAAGAGCCATAATGGAGATAGGTATGCTACACTACCTCTATCAATTAGAAGCCATCAAGGAGAGTATTATCTTCCACCCACTACCCCTCTCAAGATTCGAGCCATAATGGAGACTAGGTATCTACCACCGCCCCTACTCCTATCAGATTAGAGCCATAATTGGAGACTAGGTATCTACCAACCCCACTACCACTATCAGATTAGAGCCATCAGGGCACTAGGATCCTACCCACCACACCTACCACTATCAGATTAGCGGCCATAATGGGCCTAGGTAATTCTACCAACCCCACTACCCACTAATCAGATAGAGCCATAAATGGAGCACTGGTATCTACCACCCGCACTACCACTATCACATTAGAAGCCATAAGGGGCACTAGGCATCTTACCACCACACTACACTACAGATTAGAGCCAGAATGGAGAATATGTATCTTCCCCACCCCACTACCACTAATCAGATTAGGCCATAATGGGACTAGGTATCTCCCACCCACTACCACACCTATCAGACTTAGAGCCATAATGGAGACTTGGTCTCCTACGCAAACCTCTACACTACCAGATTAGACCCAATGGAGACTAGGTATCTACCACCCCACTACCACTATCAGATTAGAGCCATAAGGGGACTAAGGCATCTACCCCCACACACCACATCAGATAGAGCCATAAGGCACTAGCATCTACCACCCACCGCTAACACTATCCAGAATTAGAGCCATACGGGCACTAGTCATCTACCACCTCCACTACACTATCAGAGTTAGAGCATAAGGAGACAGGTATCTACCACCCCCACTACGCACTACCAGATCTAGAGCCATAATGGAGACTAGGGTCACTCTACAACACCATACCTACTACCCAGACATTAGAGCATAATGGAGACTAGAGCAATCTACACACACTCACTATCAGATTAGAGGCCCATATATGGAGACTAGTATCTTCCACCCGCACTACCACTACCAGATTAAGAGCATAATGGAGACTAGGTATCTTACCACACCCTACCACTAACCAAATTAGAACCATAAGGAGACAGGTATCTACCACACCACTAACCACTTACCGATTAGAGCCATAAGGGCACTAGGCATCTCTCACCCCAACTTACCACTATCCCGATTTAGAGCCATAAAGGCATTGCATCTACCCCACCTCCCCACTCCCACTATCACTTTATTAGAGCCTATATGGAGACTAGGTATCTACCACCCCACTACCCACTATCAGATTAGAGCCCATAAGGGCACAGGCATCTAACCACCCCACTACCACTTATCAAGATTAGAGCCATAATGGAGACTAGGTATCTTACCACCTCTCCACTCCCACTATCAGATTAGAGCCAAAATGGGAGACTGGTCATCTACCAACCCTCTACCACTACAGATTAGAGGCCATAATGACTAGTATCTACCCACCCCCATACCACTAATCAGATTAGAGCCAGTAATGGAGACTAGGTTTTTCATACCAACATCCACTACCCACTATCAAACGATAGAAGCCATAATGGCGACTTGGTATCTACCACTCCTCCCCACTACCAGATAGCGCCATAATGGAGACTAGGTTATCTACCACCCCACTACCACTATCAGATTTTAGACGTCAATACAGGGGCCTAGGCATCTTACCACCCGCACACATACCTAAACTATCAGATTAGAGCCATAACGGCACTAAAGGGCATCTACCACCAAACCCGCTAACCGACTATCAGATAGAAGGCCATAAAGGGCAACTAACATTACCACCACCCACTACACCACTATCAGATTAGAGCCATAATGGAGATCGGTATCTAACCACCCCAGCTACCACTCCTCAGATTCGAAGCCATAATGGAGACTAGGTAATCTACCACACCACTACCACTACCAGATTAGAGGCATAATGGAGACTACGACATCCTACCACCCACTTAAATCACTATCAGATTAGGCCATAATGGAAACAAGGTTATCTTCCAAACCGCCACTACCATACCAGATTAAGCCATAACTGGCGACTAGGTATCTACCCACCTCCACTCCCAACTGCCCAAATTAGAACCATAATGGAGACTAGGTATTCTACCACCCCACTACCACTATCAGATTAGAGCCCTAAGGGCACTAGGCATCCTATCACCCACTACCAACATCAGATTAGAGCCATAAGGCACTAGGCATCTTACCACCGCCCCACTACCACTATCAGATTAGAGCCATAATGGAGACTAGGTATCTACACCACCACTACCACTATTCCAGATTAGAGCCCATAAAGGCACTAGGCTCTTCAACCCCCCTACCACTACCAGAATAGAGCCATAATGGAGACTAGGCATCTACCACCCCGCTACACTACAGACTTAGAGCCATAAGGGCACTAGACATCGACCACGCCCAATACCACTATCAAGATTAGAAGCCATAATGGAGACATAGTATCTACCACCTTCCACACCCAATATCAGATTAGAGCGTAAAGGCACCTATGCATCTACCACCCCACTACCACTATAGATTAGCGCCCATAAAGGAGGACTAGGTATCTACACCCCACTACCACTATCAGATCAGAGCCATAAGGGAGACTAGTCATTTTACCACTCACTACCTCTATCAGATTAGATGCCCATAATGGAGACTAGGTATCTACACCCCACTAACCACTACCAGATTAGAGCCATAACTGGAGACTAGGTATCTACTGCACACACTAACCACGTCCCAGATTAGAGCCATAAATGGAGACTAGACATCTACCACCAACTACCACTATCCAGATTAGAGCATAATGGAGACCTAGGTATCTTCCAACCCCACTACCACTACCAGATTAGAGCCAATAATGGGACGACTAGGGTATCTACCACCCCAACTACCCACTAGACCGAAATTAGAACCACTAATGAGACTAGGTATCTACCACCCCACTCCCACTATCAGACTAGCGCCATAAGGGCACTAAGGCAATCTATCACCCCACTACCACTATCGATTAGAGCCATAAAGGCACTAGGCATCTTACCAGCGCCACTACCACTATCAGATAAGAGCCATACCAAGGGAGAGCTAGTCCATGTTACCACTCACTACCTCTATCAGATTAAAGCTCATAATGGAGATAGGTATCTACCACCCACTACCGACACAGATTAGAGCCATAATGGAGACTAAGGTATCTACCACATCCACCTACCATTCCCCATTAGAGCCATAATGGAGACTAGACATCTCCACCCCACTACCACTCATCAGATTAGAGCCCCAATAATGGAGGACTAGGGTATCTTCCACCCCCACTACCACTACAGATTAGAGCCCGATAATGAGACCTAGGTATCTACACCCACTTACCCTACCAATTAGAACCATAATGGAGACAGGTATCTACCACCCCCACTACCACTTATCAGATTAGAGCCATACAGGGCACTAGGCATCTATCCCCCACACCGCCACTATCAGATTCGAGCATAAAGGCACTAGGCATCTATCACCCACTAACCACTATTCACGATTAGAGCCATAATGGAGACTAGGTATCTTACCAACCCCACTACCACTAATCGATTACGAGCCATAAGGGCACTAGGCATCTTCCACCCAACTACCACTACCAGATTAGAGCCCTAATGGAGACTAGGCATCTTACCACCTTCCGACACTATCCATTAGCCGCCATACGGGCACTAGACATCGACCACCCCATACCGACTATCAGATTAGAGCCCATAATGGGAGACTAGGTTATCTCACCAACCCCACTAACCACTATCAGATTAGAGCCGTAACAGGCACCTACTGCATCTACACCCACTACACTATCAGATTAGAGCATACAGGAGACTAGGTATCTACCACCCCACTACCACATCAGATAAGCGCCATAAGGGGAGAACTAGTCATTTACCACCTACTACCTTCTATCAGATTAGAGCCATTATGGGACTAGGTATCCTTACCACCCCCACTACCACATCAGAATTTAGAAGCCATAATGGAGACTCCAGTATCCTACCACCAACCCCTACCACTAATCAGATTAGAGCCATAATGGAGACTAGGTATCTTCCACCCCACTACCACTGACCAGGCATAGAGCCATAAGGAGACTAGGTATCTACGACCCCACTACCACTACCAAATTGAGCCATAATGGAGACTAGTATCTCCACCCCACTACTCTATCAGATTAGAGCCCATAAGGGCACTAGGCATCTACCACCCGCTACACTATCAGATTAGAGCGCATAAGGCCTAGAACTCGACCCAACCCCACTCACTATCAGATTAGAGCCATAATGGAGACTAGGTATCTACCACCCGTTCTCCCACTACCGACTATCAGATTAGAAGCCGTAAAGGCACTATGCATCCTACCACCTACCACTACACTATCAGATAGAGCATAAGGAGACTAGGTTCTCTACCCCACTCCTACCACTCTCAGATAAGATTCGCCATAAGGGAGACTAGTATTCACACCTCACTGAACCTCTAATCCGATGTAGACCCATAATTCGGAGACTAGGTATCTTACCACCCACTACCACTATCAGATTTAGAGGCCATAATGCAACTATGGTATTACCACCCACTACCACTATCAGATTAGGAGCCATAATGAGCTAGGTTATCTTCCACCCACTACCACTACCAGATTAGAAGCCATAATGGAGACTAGGTATCTACCACCCCAACTACCATACCAAATTAGAGCCATAATGGAGACTACGTAATCTACCCATACCTCTATCAGCTTAGAGCCAAATGGAGAGTATGTTCTTCACCCCACTACCACTATCAATTAGACCCTCATGGAGAACTAGGTATCTACCACCCCTACTACTATCAGATTAGAGCCATCCCATGGACGACTCAGGGTATCTACCACTCCACTACCACTATCAGATTAGAGCCATAAGGGCACTAGGCCATCTACCACCTACACTACCACTATTCAACGATTAAAAGAGCCCATAACTGGAGACTAAGGTATCTACCACCTGCTCCCACTCCACTATTCAATTCGAAGCCCATCATGGCAGACTAGGTATCTACCACCCCAGTACCACTATCAGATAGGAGCCATAAAGGCACTAAAGGCATCTACCACCACACTACACTCATCAGATTAGAGCCATAATGGAGAGTATGTATCTTCCCCCACTACCACTATAGTATTAAGCCATCAATTGAGGACTACGTCTATCCTCACCGCCACTACCACTATCAGATTAGAGCCATACATGGAGACTTGGTATCTACCAACGCTCTCAAGCCTAAGCTTATAAGCATAATGGAGACTCGGTATCTACCACCACTACACTATCAGATTAGAGCCATAATGGGGACTAGGCATCTAACCACACTACACTATCAGATTTAGAGCAGTAAGGGCACTAGGCATCTCTCTACCACCCCGCTAACCACTATCAGATAGAGCCATAAGGGCACTAGCACATCTACAACCCCACTACCACACTATCAGAGATTAGAGCCATTAATTGGAGACTAGGGTATCTACCACCCCACTACCACTACCAGATTAGAGCCCTCAATGGAGACTAGGTATCTACCACACACCTACCACTACAAGCTTAGAGCCATAATGGAGACTCAGACTCCTTAAAACCAACCCCACCCACTACACTCATCAGATCTAGCGCCATAATGGAGACCTAGGTTCTTCCACCCCACTACATACCAGATTAGAGCCTAATGGAGACTAGTAATCTACACCCACACCCACTACCAAATTACGAACCCTAATGGAGACTAGTAATCTACCACGGCCACTACACTATCAGATTAAGCCATAAGGGCACTAGGCTCTAATCACCCCTACTACCACTTCAGATTAGAGCCATAATGGAGACTAAGGTATCTACCACCCACTACCACTATCCAGTTAGCCATACAGGGCACTAGGCATCTAACCACCCACCTACCACCTATCAGAATTAGCAGGCCATATGGAGACCTAGGTATCTACCACCCCGCTACCATACAGATTAAGAAGCCATAATGGAGACTAGGTATCTACCCCACCACTTACCACTTCACCAGAATTAGAGCCATAATGGAGACTTAGACATCTACCACCCCACTACCATATCAGATTAGAGCCATAAAGGCGACTAGTATCTTCCACCCCACTACCACTACCAAAGATTAGAGCCATAATGGAGACTAGGTATCTACACCCACTACCAAACTACCAACAATTAGAACCATAATGGAAGACTAGTTTCTCCACCCCCTCCACTATCAGATTAGAGCATAAGGGCACTAGGCATCTATCACCCCACCTACCACTCTCAGATTAGAGCCATAAAGGCTAGGCAATTACCACCCCACTACCACCTATCAGATTAGCATAATGGAGACTAGGTATCTACCACCCACTACCACTATCAGATTAGAGCCCTAAGGGCAATACTAGGCATCTCCACCCTACCACTACCAAATTAGAGCCATAATGGAGACTTAGGACAATCTACCAACCCGCTACCACTATCAGATTAGAGCCCTACTAAGGGCACTAGCATCGACCACCCACTACCACTATCAGTTTAGAAGCCCATAATGGAGACTGGTATCTACCACCCCACTACCACCTATCAGATCTAGAGCGTAAAAGGCACTATGCATCTACCACCCCCACTACACTATCAGAATTAGAGCCATAAAGGAAACTAGTTATCACCACCCCACTACCACATCAATAAAGAGCATAAGGGAGACTAGATACATTTACCACCTCACACCTCTATCAGATTAGAGCCCATTATGCCGCAACTAGTCTCTACCACCCCACTAACCACCAATTAGAGCCATAGATGGAGACTAAGTATCTACACCATCACCACTATCAGATTAGAGCCATAATGAGACTAGGTATCTTCCCCCCCACTACCACTACAGATGAGAGCCATAATGGAGACTAGTATCTACGACGCCCAACTACCCTACAAATTAGAGCCATAATGGAGACTAGGTAATCTACCACCCCACTACCGTCTATAGATCAAAAATAGAGCCATAAGGGCACTAAAGGCCTCTACCACCTTCGAGCCGCTACCCACTATCAGATTAGAGCCATAAGGCACTAGACTCGACCACCCACTATCCCATCTATCAGATTAGAGCCATCAATGGAGACTAGATCTACCCACCCTAACCACTATCCCGATTAGAGCCGTATCAGGCACTATGCATTACCCACTCACTACCACTATCAATTAGAGCCATAAAACGGAGACTAGGTATCTACCACACCTCCCCTACCACTATAGATAAGAGCCATAAGGGAGACTAGCATTTACCAACTCATACTCTATCAGATTAGACCCATAATTAGACTAGGTACTCCACCCACTACCCCTATCAGATTAGAGCCATAATGGAGACTAGGTATCTACCACCTCATACACTGATCAGATTAGAGCCATAATGAGACTAGGTATCTTCCACCCACTACCTACCAGATTAGAGCCATCATGGAGACTAGGTTATCTTCCACCCCACTTACATCTACCAATTAGAGCCATAATGAGACTAACGGTCTCTACCCCTACCTCTTATCAGTAGCGCCATAATGGGCGAGTATGTATCTTCCACCCTCACTACCACTATCAGAATTAGAGCCATAATGGAGACTAGGTATGTACCACCCCACTACTACTCTCGAGATTAGAGCCATAATGAGACTAGGTATCTACCACCCCACTAGCCACTATCCGTTGAGCCTAAGGTTTCACTAGGCAATCTACCACCACACTAACCGATATCAGATTATAGCCATAATGGGACGTAGGTATCTCACCCACACCACTCCCCACTATCAGATTAGAGCCATAATGGCGACTAGGTATCTACCACCCCATACCACTATCGATAGAGCCATAAGGGCAC
The DNA here is from genome assembly GCF_002910315.2 of Salvelinus sp. IW2-2015. NCBI lineage: Eukaryota > Metazoa > Chordata > Actinopteri > Salmoniformes > Salmonidae > Salvelinus > Salvelinus sp. IW2-2015. Next base: position 285,269 of record NW_019943736.1, on the reverse strand, counting down.
TAGGCACTACCACCCAAACTACCACTATCAGAATGAGCCATAATGGAGAGTGTATCTTCCACCACACACTATCAGATTCGAGCCATTAACTGGAGACTAGGTAATCTATCCACCTCAACTACCACCTCATCGATTTCAGGCCATAGGAGACTTGGTATCTACAACCTCCTACCGACTCACCAGATTAAAGCTCATGGAGACTAGGTACTACCAACACTACCACTATCAGCTTAGAGCATCCCCACAGGGGACTAGGCATCTACCACACTACCACTTAAAGATTAGAGCCATTAAGGGCACTAGGCATCTACCACATGCCGCTCCCACCCCCACCCATCCAGATTAAGCCATAAGGGCACTAGATCAATCGACCACCCCACTACACTATCAGATTAAGCCATCCTGGAGACTAGGTATCTACCGACCCACTACGCACTATCAGATTAGAGCCGTAAAGGCCACTATGCATCTACCACGCAGCCCCACTCCACTATCAATAGAGCATACAAGGAGTACTAGGTATCTACCACCACTAACCACTATCAGATAAGAGCCATAAGGGAGACTAGTCATTTACCACCCTCACTAACCTCTATCAGATTAGACCCATAATGGAACTAGGTATCTACCACCCACTACCACTATCAGATTAGAGCATAATGGAGAACTAGGTATTCTACCCCCACACCACTATCAGATAGAGCCATAATGGATGATAGGTATCTTCACCCCACTACCACTACCAGATTTAGAGCCATAATGGAGACTAGGTTATCTACCACCCCCACACTACCACTACCAACTTAGAAGCCATAATTGGACGCACTAGCGTACCTACTCCCACTACCTCATCAGATTAGAGCCAAATGGAGAGTATATCTTCCACCACCTACCACTATCAGATTAGAGCCATAATGGAGACTACCCCAGCGCCTATCTCTCACCACACCATACTACTATCAGCTTAGACAATAATGGAGACTAGGTATTACAACCCACTACACTATAGATTAGAGCCATAGGACTAGGGCATTACACCAACTCCCACTATAAGATAGAGCATAAAGGAGATAGGTAACTACANTTAGCGCATGAGGGAAGCACCTCATACATCAACCACCACAAAAACCACTATCAGATTAAGAGACCATTAAAGAAGACTAGACACGACACTCTACCACGCCACTACACTATCAGATTTAAGAGGGTCCATTAGGGAGACTAGACATACCTACCAGCCCCACTTAACCACTATCGCACTAGAGGAGCATAAAGGAGACTCAGACATACTACCAGCCCAACTACCAACTATCAGATTAGAGCCACATAAGGAAGAGACTAAAGACATCTATGCACCCCCACTAACCACTATAAGAATTCAAAGAGTTTTATAAAAGGAGACTACATGTACCCAACCTCACTTATCTATAGAATTAAGAGCCACAAGGGAGACTAGACATCTACCAGCCGCACTACCACTATCAGATTAGAGCAAGCAAGGGAGAACTAGCCTATCTAACCCAACCACACAACACACTACTCAGACTTAGAGCCACAAGGGATGATTCACCTAAAGACATCTACCATATCTACCACTATCAGATTTTTAGAGCCATAAAGGAAGAACTAGACATCAAACACACCACACAATAACACTATCAGATTAGAGCCATAAAGCACAGACTAGAACATCTACCACGCCACTCCACCATACAGAACTTACGAAAGACCATTAGGAGACTAGACATCTAACAGCCCCACTACCACAATAATCAGATTAGAGGCATAACAGGAGACTAACTATCCTAGCACAAACCATACCACTCCCCTACTCACAGGCCTTTGTTTCACAGACCCTTCCCACAGGCCGTTACAAAGAAAGGCCCCTCACACCTGTTACAACCACCACAGCAAAACAACAAAAAAACAACCTCTACAGCCCCTGTTAACACCAAAAACAAGAAAAAAAGAAACAAAGAAACTTACAAACAAACCACAAAAAAACCCGCCGTCTACAGCCCGTTAGACCTCACACAGCCTCCCTAGTTACACACACAACAAAAAAACTTGTTTCACGCACAGTACAACAACATACAAACAACCCACAAACACACAAAACCCTCTACAGGGCCCTTGTTACAAAACAAACCCTCCTCCACGAGCCCTGTTACAATAACGCACCACTCCACAACATAAAACCAAACACCTGTGTGGCCCTCCACAATTCACCGCAGCCCCTGATTCAAAGACAACAACAGCGAGCAGCACACACGGAACCAAACACCCCCCCTCTAGCTCATCTAACAAAAGAACCACATCCCTACAACAACAGCGCTGGTTAACTAAAGACAACAACCAAACCTAATAACCACGAACAAAACCACACAAAAAAAAAAAAAAAAAGGAATGACCCTTCCTCAAACAAACGCCTGTTTCAAAAAACACAACATAACAATAAACAATCACAACAACCCACTCTTTCGCTCCAGATCGTCCCAACACAAAAACCAAAAAACAACAATAAAAACCCCTCCACAGCTGTTAACCTAAGCCCCATTTACAACCCCTAAGCCGTTACAACCACTCTCACAGTCCTGTTACACAAAACTCCCTCGACAGGCCTGTACACCCCTCCCTTCACTGTGAGTCCAACCCTCCACTCTCCTCTTTAAGGTTGCCTACTCTACAGCCGTTTTGCAAATAATTCTCAACATGCAGTTTATAACATAAACCGACTTCCCCAATCCAGGGGACGCTTTAAATTTCAAAATGGTTCTTACGATTGTATAATATATTTATCTTTCTCTAGTATCCTGTGCCCATTTGTTTCTTGGTTGTGTTTCAGATTGAAAGGCTTTGAATGCATTCCATTCCAATTGGGAATAGGACCCATTGGGAATAGGGCCCATTGGGAATAGGGTGCATAGGGAAAGGGCCCTAGGTATATAGGTATAAGGCCATTTGGGGAAAAGCCCATTTGGGAATAAGGCCCATTTGGGGGAAATAGGCCCATTAGGAATAAGGCCCATGGAATGGTCCATTTTAGGAATAGGTCCCATTAGGAATAAGGCCCATTGGGGAATAGGGCCCATTAGGAATAGGCCCATTTGGGAATAGGGCCCATTAGGAATAAGGCCCATTTGGGAATAGGCCATTGGGATAGGGCCCATTGAGAATAGGGCATTGGGAATAGGGCCCTTTAGGAATGGGCCCCATTTGGGAAAAATAAGGGGGCCCCCATTGGAAAAGAAAAAAATTAAGGGGGGGGGCCCATTTGGAATAGGGCCCATTGAAAAAAGGAAATAGGGGCCCCTTTGGAAAAATAGGGCCCCCATTTTGGAAAAAATAGAAAGGCCCCTTTTGGGAAAAAAAAAATTAGGGCCCCCATTTGGGGGTGGGGATAGGCCCCCAATTAAGGATTAAGGCCACCAATTGGGAAAAGGGGGGGGCCCCCCCCATTTTGGGGAAAAATAAAGCCCAAATTGAGAATAGGGCCAATTGGGAAAGGCCCATTAGGAATAGGCCCATTGGGAATAGGGCCCATTGGGAATAGGGCCCATTGAGAATAAGGCCCATTGGGAATAAGGTCCACTAGGAATAAGGTCCATTAGGAATAAGGCCCATTGGGAATAGGGCCCATTGAGAATAGGGCCGATTGGGAATAGGGCCCATTAGGAATAAGGTCCATTGGGCTCTGGTCAAAAGTAATACACTATATAGGGAATAGGATGCGATTTGGGAAGCAGCATTTTATGTTCTCTGCCCTTTAAAAAAATGTGTTTTACATTAGGGCCTTTTATATGAATGATATTTAGGATTTGTGCCACTCCTTGCAATGTCCGATTTCATACATATTTCAAAGTACATCAATGAGTTAAGCAACATGAGATCCGTTTTTCGAGGCCACTCTGAAAGCTTTTTGCAGTCGAGCCAAACTTTGCTGTGGCAGATCTAAAAAAAAAAAAAAAAAAATCATACTACAACATAATTTATTGTCATGGTATTCGGTCCTTTAATGAAACAGCCTGATAAACAACTAACGGAAATAATATGATTATGACATTTAGACAATTTAACGCAGAAACTTTATCTAAACGGCTTGTATGTTATTGCGGAGATAATGCGTCTCTGTACTGTTATCTCAGGTCAAAGATACTCCTAACTCTGACCTCTGACCCCGGATACAAAACATCAGGAGTCCAAGGTCATACTGTCAGTTTACAGTAAAATAGACCCAATGGAGGCAGACATCAGGCCATGTACTGCCCAGTCTGTCCAATGAGCATGGGAAGGGTTACAGCTGCAGTGGTTTGGTCGTGGGTTGGGTTGGCCTGCATCTAGACGCTTAATAAAGGGTTACAGCTCAGTCTGATATATAAAGGGTTAAAGCGATACTGTCTCCCTGGGTTGGATTGGGTTAAAGCGGTACTGTCTCCCTGGGTTGGGTTGGGTTAAAGTGGTACTGTCTCCCTGGGTTGGGTTAAAGTGGTACTGTCTCCCTGGGTTGGGTTAAAGCGGTACTGTCTCCCTGGGTTGGGTTAAAGTGGTACTGTCTCCCTGGG